>NC_044977.1:128600001-128904781 GCF_008728515.1 Papio anubis
ATCAAATTCTGAAAGCCCTTTTTACTTTAAATTTTCTCAACCATTGGCGCCAATTACAGCAGTCTGCAGCGGTGAAACATTTTGAACAGCCTTTAGAAAAGCCACAAACCAGTAATCTGTGGGTGTATTATCCTTCATTACAAGGGAAGTATTTAAAAGTAAAAGTTTTACAATGGGGCCGAGGCTATGCTCTTGTCCGTACAGGTGCCGGAGATGAGTGGTTTCCATCTCAACGGTTGAAACAGTGCCATGGTGAAGAGGAGACGATCTGAAGAGTTCCTGAAGGAATTCCAGGAGCTAAATCTCAGTGCTCAGAGAACATTCACTTTCAGAACTCGACATGCGGAGCCCCCGACTTGGGGACAACTGTAAAAGTTAAGAAGCTGAAGGGGTTGTTCAACAAGCTGGACAGCCCAAAACCCCACTGATTTTATTCCTGGCTATGCTGGCCATAGTAAATTGTCAGGTAACAGCTGGAGAATTTACTTACTGGGCTTATATTCATTTTCCATGCTTATATCAAGGTGTGGCCTGGGGAGACAGAGAAGTCCTAGTATTTACTAATGATACTGCTTGGATGCCATCGCCTTTTTAAAACCAGGATCCTGAATTAGACACTGGCACAGTAAATAGTTCATATCAATTTGTGGTTGAAGGGTTACCTATATGTCTTGGGGGTAGTCCACATTGTCTGCATCTTTCTCATGAGTCTTGGGCTGTTCACTATAACCATAGTCATATATCTGCCTTTACTATGATTATTGTGGCTCAAAGTTTTAAGTATAATCATACTGTAGTACTTAATGAAACTCTGCCAAGTACATTATCTTTATGCCCTATCCCTGATGTGTCCGGAGGTGTTTCCCAACTAGAGTGGACTAGATGTAGAAGTAGTGGGCCACAATTGTTGTTAGAAGTAAAAGAAAAGACTCATAAATACCTTGTTACAGATTGGAGAGTACATGGAGATTTTCAGACTAAATTCAGCCATGTCAACCTGTGTTGGCATAAAGGTAATCACAGCATTTCTGCAGATGGCAATGAAACTATTATTTGGCATGATGGTGGTCTATCACCCCCTATGCCACATTTGGCTAATACCTCACAAATAGAAGGTCATATTTGGAAGTTGCTAGCTGCTGGTAAACCAATGTTCACTTTCATGGGAAACATGTCCTTAAATCTTACTAATATTGCTAACCCTTTCCATTTATCTTTGCATCGAAATAGTTCTAGATATGTTTTTGCATGTGTAAGAAAGCCTTACTTGTTGTTGACAGGAATTTTTAAATGGGATAATAATACAGGGGTAGTTAACTGTACAAATAATTGTACATTCTTAAGTTGTATAAATACTACTTGGTGAAATAATAATTAGAATGAGTCTCATTCCGATTTATATATACTAAGAGCCAGAAAAGAAACCTGGCTACCTGTAAACTTAACACGTACTTGGAGTGAATCTGCTGGGGTTACTCAAATTTACAAGGTTATGCAAGATCTTGTCCACTGCAGTCGGAGGATGGTTGGAATCTTCCTGACTGCGGTGATAGGACTTGTAGCAATTGCTTCCACCGCCGCTGTTGCTGGATTAGCTCTACACCAGAGTATACAAAATGCAGAATTTGTGCAACAATGGCATGAACAATCACATTTGTTGTGGCAGCAGCAACGAGACATAGATGCTCATTTGACTGAACGAGTAGATAATCTGGAGCAAGTGGTTTCTTGGTTGGGAGATCAGCTAACAGTGTTGAATACCCGAGCTTTGTTGAAATGTGATTGGAACACTACCCAATTTTGTATTACTCCTGTTCCTTTTAACAGCACTGTACGTAACTGGACTGAGATAAAGAGACTTTTAATTGGTCATAATAATCTTTCCCTAGAAATATAAGGATTAACACAGAACATTTCTGAAACATTTCGCAATCAGTTAGCACTGCTGACTGGTGCAGATGTGATGACTGGTATTGCACAAAGTTTGACGTCTTTGAACCCTATGAGCCCTGTAAAAACTTTGCTGACCTCTGTTTCTAGTAATGTATTGATTGTTGTTTTTGCCTGTGTCATTTTCACAGTCTGCTGGAGATGGTGCCAAAGGGCAAACACTGAATCCCAGTGGGCCCAACATGTAATGATGGTTTTAAAAGAAATTCAAACTTGTAATTAAGGAAAGGGGAAAGGTAGAGGACTACGTGCTGGCAAACGAGACGTTCCCGATAAGTCCTGCTCTTGTAAATGAAGCAGGGCATTCCAGGTAAGTCCTGCTCTTGCAAACGAAGCAGGGCATTCCCAATAAGTCCTGCTCTTGCAAACAAAGCAGAGCGTTGGGGGCTTGTTTATGTGTAAACATCTTGAAAATCCAGAAAGTCAGGGAAAGGTCAGAAAAACAACAATGTGTCTTGTGACTTGGCAACATTCCACAAACGACTGTATAAAATAAAGCGGAGCGCGCCATTCAAGGTGGCTGCCCTGTTTGTCTTGTCTTGTGTTGTCTTGCGTGTTCATTCCTTTGTTTAGGAAACACGCGGACCCCAACAGGTGTCAAATCATATTTTTCAAAAAAACGTAAAATTATGACTTTAAATCTAAAATGAATGTTTCAGAAATTGTGTTAACTTTGATGATGTATGAGTAAGGAATTATGGCTCACTTGAAAAACATCTGAAAAATTAGGGTATTTACGATACATTTGCTGAATTATGTCTAAAACTTATTATCGCCCTACATATTCATAAACAATGACTTTTCAGGGACACACTCACTAAGTAAGTAAATAATGAGTCAAAATAGGAACATTTCTTTAGATAATATTAGGGTGGACTTTGCTCCTGTAATGAAATTACTAGGTAGAAATACAGTATGGCTTTTGGCCTTAATTCTAAGCTTCAGATACATTTTCCGGCACATTAGAATTTCTCCTCACCTGCTTAAGCACCATGTGGAAAACACACTTCCCAGTTAAACCTAGCCAAGCACTTCATTTTAGAATCGTAGCCTCATCCACTCATTTCCATACTGATCTCTGTAACAGTTTTTGGTATTAATGTTATATATCACCCCAGAAATCCAGCATCTTTACTGTAAAAATGATAATTTCAAATTTTACTCTTGATGATTCTTTGAATATTTTTAATAGATGAGCTCACCACCACATTTAAGAATAGTCGGCCAGGTGAGGTGGCTCACGCCTGTAATCTCAGCTCTTTGAGAGGCTGACGCAGGCTGATCACATAAGGTCAAGAGTTCGAGACCAGCCTGGCCAACATGGCAAAACACTGTCTCTACTAAAAATGCAAAAATTAGCTGGGCATGGTGGCACATACCTATAATCCCAGCTATTTGGGAGGCTGAGGCAGCAGAATCACTTGAACCTGGGAGGCAGAAGTTGCAGTGAGCCAAGATCGTGCCACTGCACTACAGTCTGGGTGACAGACCGAGACTCTGTCCCTGCCTCTCAAAAAAAAAAAAAAAAAAAAAAAAAAGATAAATGATAAAAAGATTAAAAAAAGAAAAAAAGAAAAGAAATAATAATCTTGGTGAAAAACAAAAAGCTACTATGATGATTTTTAAAATAGTAATTTTACGTGTTAATTTTATACGTGTACATCAAAAAGGCAGCCTGTATTTCTGAATATCTGGTTAATAGCTTTGTAAAAATTTCCATATGGCCCTGAAATAACGTAAGAGGCAATGCATACTGACTTCTGATAACACCCTAATTTGACGTGCATCCCACATTTCAACTGTAAGTCATGTAAAGAAAACTATTATCACTCTTTGTTGGTTGAATTTTCTGCTGTTGTTTTATTGTTTGATTGACTAGTGTTGATATATTATCTCACCTTTGGACAGTGTCTGAATTTTATTTTGCCTCATATTCTATATTCTTCAAAACCTGGAATGCCTTTGACTATGTAAGTGATTTAAAAAAAAAAAGATTCATCTTGCATTGAAAATCATCCCACATAAGTTATCCAAGCAAGAGGTAACTTGGTTTTGAGCAAATAACATGAATTCTGAGATTAGACAGAACAGCATTTCCATCCCCACTTCTTGCCCTTACATTGTTTCATCTTGTTATTAAAGATGAACAAGTTATTAAAATAACTTGTTATTAAATAAATCTGAACAACTGAATTTCAATCACTGCTCTGAAAAAGTAAAGGGTATTTTGAAATACTATTTATAGTACCACTAAACACGTTGTCTGACATGTAACAGAATGACAATAATTTATTTTTTATTTCTTCCCATAACTTATCCTTTGTTTTCTCAACCTTAATTTCTCTCTTGAAATTAAGCCATGCTACTTTTTTGCAAGAAGATACTGGACCATCATATGTAGCATGCAGACATAACCAGTAGACCCCATTTCTCTGGCATAGAATGTTTTCTATACTTGACTATGCCAGATTTTTGTCCCCTTTTAATACTAGAAGGTTTAGATCAATGTCACTACTCTGATTTTAAAAATACACCTTTCTTTGAACATCATAGGTACTTTCATTTAGGAATGATTAAGTATTTCACTACTGAGTTTTTAATGAATGTAATGAATGTTTTACAAATTACTATGTGCCACTCATAATTCCAAGTTATGGGTGTATAGGAGTGCTTAAAAAAGGCTGTATTTAAGAAAGGAGGAAATCAATATACAAAACACATAATACAGCAGATGATAGCAAGTGCTGTAAATTAGAAGGGAAATAGCTTGAAGAAAATCAGGAATGCAAGTATAGATATAATAGAATGGTTGAAGAGGAGACAATTCAAAAAATAAACACAAAAGTTAGAAGAGGACCAGAACATATACATATCTTATAGTCAGTGAAAAGGTATGTGAAAAATGGTTGCACGCTGGATACATTGGAGCTCTTTCTTGATAGAGGGTGAATATTTCTTGGTAGTTTGTTTGTATAGGGAGAAAGAAAATACCATTGTAAGATGTTGACTTGAAAAGAATAAGACACATGTTCTGTTTACTGTATTGGAAAAATTAAGACAAGCAGATTTAAGGGGAGAATAGTTTAATTTCCCACATATTAGGTAAGTTGTATCTACTAGAAGTCAAGTAAGTTATTGAACATACAAACCTGAATCTAAGATTTAGCATTAAAATATTGGAAATTTTTAACTATAGGAGATACTTAAACCATGAGGTAATATAAAATCTTCAGCCACTGAATATAGATGGAGAAGAAGAATTGAAGACAAGAGTTCTGTGTGTATATATATATATGAGTGTCTGCATGTGTGTGTGTGTGTGTGTCTGTTTCAGGGCAAAAAGTAACGTATTGTAGGATTAGAATTTACATGATTCCAAGTTAGTGTAAAAATAAACAAAAATGAAGGTGGTAAAAATAAACAAAAATGAAGGTGGTCCACATAAACTAAGTACAGATGGAAGTTCAAAAATTTAAAAGGTGATGTATATTAATGGTTCTCAAGTAACATGTGTGAATCATTTACAGATTTTGAAAAATTATTATTTTAAACAGATGTTGAGGAACTGCCTTAAATTTATAAAATTAAGCACCCCCAAAATAAGTTATTTTATTAAATATTTTCTATAAAAATTTTTAAATAAAGCAAAATTTTGCATAATAAAAAATTTCCCCAACTTTATTTCAAATTTTACATAATGGTCACTGATGAGCTTTTAGATTAGAAGAACAAATTGCTTATTTTTCTTTAAGAATATGTTTTATGCTGATTAACAAACTCAACTACATTTCTGCTTTCTAATTTACTCATTCTAAAATTTGTCTTTATTGAACTGCTTTCCTTTGTATTGAATTGTCAGATCTTTAATTTTTTTTTTTTTTTTTTTTTTGTATTTGAGTAGTATGTGAAGAATACTTATTGTAAAATTAAAAATAGTATGGGTAAAGTCATTTTCTTCTATGCATGTTATAATCATTCTTAGTCTCATTTATTGAATTGTTTACATAAATGTTCAATTTATTTCATCTTTCTTATTTATTAACATAGCATTAATTATATGATCTTTAATGTAAGCTTTTTCTTTAACAAAATTTCAAGACTTCAGAAAAATGTTGTTTTCGTCTTTAATATTTTGAAGCTAACCCAACATTCTTTAACATAATATGTTTGTGTGACTTTTACAAATAATTTAATATGCTGCATATTTCTGTTTTTGTCTTAGTTTTATGTTTTAACATAAATTCAAACTTAATGTTAAATTTACTGTATTAACATAAAGTTAAATGTAACTTATTTCCAGATTTGTTAAGGATTTAGTGGTTTAATATGTCAATTTTTAATTTTTATTTATTTGTTTATTTATTTATTTTTGAGACAAGGTCTTGCTCTATCACTCAGACTGGAGTGCTGTGGCATGATCTTGGCCCACTGCAACCTCCTCCTCCCGAGCTCAAGTCATCCTCCCACCTCAGCCCCGTAAGTAGCTGGGACTACAGATGCATATCACTATATCAGGGTAAGTTTTTTGCATTTTTAGTAGAGATGGGGTATTGCCATGTTGCCCAGTCTGTTTTTCAATTACTGAGCTCAAGCAATCCATCCACGTTGGACTCTCAAAGTGCTAGGATTACAGATGTAGGTCACCACTCTTGGTCCTAATATGTAAACATTTTTAAGTGTTCTACTAACATTTTAAAAGTAGGTATATTCTCAAACTTAAAAATATAAAAATACCTTCCTTATAAAGCCAAAAAATATTTTAACCAAAAACTAAAATAAGTTTATACATTAGAAAATAGATGCAGCTACATTAAGATATGATGTAAAAATACTATATGTGACAGCAAAAATATTAATATGATATATATATACAATACATACATACAGATAGATGATAGACAGATGATAGATAGATGACATTTTAAATAGGTAAATCTTATTTTATATTTCCAAAGAATGTAGAGCTCTTTCAACATTAATGAAGTAAATTATTTTCAGTATGTTTTTCATAGTATGTTGGTCAAAAGAAGACAGAAAATACACAAAATAAGCACCAAATTAAAAAAATGACTCAAATTCAACATTTTTAGACATAGAAATATACTTCAAAATACTTACAGATTAATAAAAATCAAAGTTCAAGTATCATATCCTAGGGGAAAACAGAAAAAATAAAAACAGCAAAACAAACAAACAAAATATATATATGAATGAGGTGGCATATGTGTGTGTGTGTGTGTGTATATATATATGTAGAGAGAGGCAGACTTTAGCACTAGCATATTAATAATTACACTAAATATAACTGCTCTAAATATATCAACTAAAGGGAGGATATTATCAGAGTCTATTAGTGGGACCATTATATGCTGTGCACAATGAATTTGCTTCAAATATCTTATAAATATGTTGAAAGTCAAAGGATGAAAAGAGAAGTGTCTTGTAAACATTAACCATAGGAAAGCAAGGTTTATTTTATTAATATTTGATAAAGTAGAGTTCAGAGCAAAGAAACTTACCAGAAAGAGAGAGCAATATGAAATAATTATAGGATCAATAAACCAAGATGGTATAGCAATTCTAAATGTGTATGCACCAAACACTAGAGCTACTAACATATGTGAAGCAAAACACTCAATAGAATATAATTGACACCTATTGGGCACCATATTCAGAAAAGCATAATACATATTTTTCAAGATATTATGAAATATTTGCCATGACAAATATATACTACATTTTGGACCTTTACACAAGACTCAACAATTTTAAAATAATTAGAATCAGTCATTGAGTTCTGATCATATTATTATACTAAAAAAAATTAATGTAAAATAGTACATAGATTTTGGGGGAGTTGAGGCTTTTCCCTGCAGATTCAAAATAAAATGAAAATATTAATTTTCTGTTTATTGATGTATAAGTGTACTGTGCCAAAATGACCATAATATATAAATAATTTCATTTTTAAATAAATAATACAATGAATATTAACATTTGAGAAGAGATAAATCATAAAGACAGACAGACACCAGGGACTGAAGACCGTAGATTAAAACTAGATTTCTCTCAATGCATTTTGTTGTATAGATTTAGACTGAGGTGATGCATTACATAAATGTAGTTCTAAACAAAATTTAAACATCAGTATTTTAAAATGGAAAACAAAATTGAACAAATTGATCTTGTGTAACCTTTGTTAGTAGAGTAATCACAGAATGAACTTGACAGAATAAAACTACTGAGGTATGTGCTAAGTCCAAAAACAATTTTTTAAAAAGTGTTAAACACTGTTCTGTAATCATGTAATTCAAAAAAAATTAAAATCGCTGAATTTTCACTTTAATTTTGGGGCTCTATCAGCCCTAAACTCCATTCTCTAATATCTTAAACTAGTATGGTAATGATTATAAATTGTAAAGGAGGTCATGAAAGGAAAATAGGGGCTGGAAACTGAAATAACTGAGCAGAAATATCAATTGTTAGTCACCAATTAGGAGACCAATTTTGCAGTTTGTACTAGATTACCTTACTAAAACAAAACAAAATAAAACAAACGAACACCTGAACATTTAAAAGCTATTAAATCACATTAACCCCTAAGTCCAGTTTTCAAATAAAATTCGTTATACATGAATACAAACAGAAAATATAACCACAATCAGGAAGAAAAAGGAAAGGGGGCAACAAAATAGAAATTAACTTCATGTACTTATTGTGGCAGACAAATAACTTAAACTAGCTATTGTGATTATATTTAAATAACTAAAGAGAAATATTTTCAAAGCATTAATGGAAAATGTAGTCTTAATGAGTAAGTGGACAGAAAAAAAAAAGACAAAAAGACATAGAAACTTTAAAAAAATAGCCAAATAAAAATTCCAGAACTAAAATATACAATAATTATCTTTTTTAAAACTTCACGATATTGACAAAAGCAGATTGCTGATAACAGAAGGAAAAATCAGAGAATTTGTTAATTGCTTAAGATAAACATTTAATTTATCTTGAATAATATAAAGAAAATATTTGAAGAAATATAAACAGAGCCTGAGAGATGTGAGATAAAAAATTAAATTGTCAAACACATAATTTGTGTCAGATAAATCCAAGAGTAAAAATGAGCTGAGAGACAGAAAATTTATTTTCATAAATAATAACCTAAAACATTTAAATAAGATGACTAGCATTAGTTTGTAATAATCCAAATAATCAACCATTATTAAATAAAATATAACTAAGCTTATTATAGTAACACTTCTGAAAGTCAAGGATGAAAAGAAAATCATGAAGACACCAAGGAAAAATATCTATTCTTGTTAAATTTATATATTTAAACAATACTAACTTTACATAAATTGTAATGATAAAGTGAATATTTTAATCAAGATATTAACAATTTAAAAATAATGCCAATTATTGTAACTGGAAAGTGAATTTAAGCATTGATATGGAATATTAAACATACTTAACAGAAAAGAAGACAGGAATATAGAAATTAAAAAAAAGAACCACTACAACAAATACAATTAGATGAGAGAATTATAAAACAGCGAAAAAAGCACAGCTAAATTTAATCATACTATATGTGCCTTAAATTTAAATGGACAGGGCCTTTCAATAAAAATAAGATATTGGAGTTGATAGAAAAACAAAAGCCGATTTTAAGTTGTCAACAAAAGAAACATTCTAATGAAAATATAGTAATAAATTAATATTAAGCAATTAATATTAAAAGAAAAGATATTTTGCACAAAATAAAAATATTAATAACATTTATACATTATTAATAAGATTTACTTTGATAAATATTCAGCAAATGCGCTAAAGAAAATTGAATAAAAATAAAAATCTAATAATATAATTTTGGATATATATGACCAAAAGACAAGTAATTTACCTAATATATGAGAGATCTTTAAGAGAAACAGGGGAAGAAGCCATAATTGTATTTGTGAAATACAGAAATAAATTTTTCAAAAAATAAGAAGCATTAATGAATTTTAAGACATTAAAAGTTGTTCATCCATATCTGTTAATAAGAAATGTATATTAGCATCAGAGAGACATCATTTTATCAATTTTCAACTTGAAAAATATCAGTAAGTTAGACACTAGAGTGAAGAAAACAACATTCCTCTTTAATACTTGAGCTGAGAGTAAAGTCGGGTGAGAGATACGGAACAAGTAATTTTACGCTAAGCTTTCTAAAGTGGCCAAATAAAGTATGGCTGGGAGGAAAAGGAAGCTTGCTAATATCATAATTTCCAATGCCTATGAGATAAAAAGAACTAATTGTACAAGGCAAACAAAATTTTATTAAACAATATAGGACAGAAAATTATTTCCACTATTCTACACACTAAACCCCATGAAATGTAATAAATAACAACATTTATCACATTTTTTTCTAAACAATAGTTTATTTATTTTAATCATAGTTATGTATTTATTTTTATTATACTTTAAGTCTTGGGATACATGTGCAGAACGTGCAGGTTTGTTACATAGGTATACATGTGCATTGGTGGTTTGATGCACCCATCTACCCATCATCTACATTAGGTATTTCTCCTAATGCTATCCCTACCCTTGCCCCCACAACTCCTGACATGCCCTGGTGTGTGATGTTCCCCACGCTGTGCCCATATGTTGTAATTGTTCAACTATCACTTACGAGTGAGAACATGTAGTGTTTTGTTTTCTGTCCCTGTGTTCGTTTGCTGAGAATGATGGTTACCAACTTCATCCATGTCCCTGCAAAGGACATGAACTTACTCTTTTTTATGGCTGCATAGTATTCCATGGTGTATATGTGTCACATTTTCTTTATCCATTCTATCATTGATGGGCATTTTGGTTGGTTCCAAGTCTTTGCAATTGTGAATAGTGCTGCAATAAACATATGTGTGCATAAGTCTTTATGGTAGAAAGATTTATAATCCTTTGTGTATATACCCATAATGAGATTGCTGGGTCAAATAACATTTCTAGTTCTAGATCCTTGAGGATTTACCACACTGTCTTCCTCAATGGTTGAGCTAATTTAAACCCCACTAACAGTGTATAAGTATTCCCATCTTTCCACGTCCTCTCCAGCATTTGTTGTTCCTGACTTTTAAATGTTTGCCATTCTACTGGCGTGAGATGGTATCTCATTGTGGTTTTGATTTGCATTTCTCTAATTACCAGTGATGATAAACTTTTTTCATATTTGTTGGCTGCATAAATGTCTTTTGAAAAGGGTCTGTTCACATCCTTTGCCCATTTTTTATGGGGTCATTTGTTTTTCCTTGTAAATTTGTTTAAATTCTTAGTAGATTCTGGATATTAGCCCTTTGTCAGATGGATAGATTGAAAAAATTTTCTGTGATTCTGTAGGTTGTCTGATGATAGTTTGTTTTGTTGTGCAGAAGCTCTTTAGTTTTATCACATCCAATTTATCAATTTTGGCTTTTGTTGCCCTTGCTTTTGGTGTTTTAGTCCTAAAGTCTTTGCTCATGCCTATGTCCTGAATCGTATTGCCTAGACTTTCTTCTCAGTTTTTTTGTGGTTTTAGGTTGTACCTTTAACTCTTAATCCATCTTGAGTTAATGTTTGTATGAGATGTAAGGAAGTGATCCAGTTTCAGTTTTCTGCATATGGCTAGCCAGTTTTCCCAACACAATATTAAATAAGGAATCCTTTCCCTATTGCTTGTTTTTGTCAGGTTTGTCAAAGATCAGATGGTTGTAGATGTGTGCTGTTTTTTTCTGAGGCCTCTGTTCTCTTCCATTGGTCTATATCTGTTTTGGTACCAGTATCATGTTGTTTTTGTTACTGTAGCCTTGTACTATATTTTGAAGTCAGGTAGTGTGATGCCTCCAGCTTTATTCTTTTGCTTAGGATTGTCTTGGCTATTTTTTAATTTTCATATGAAGTGTAAAGTAGATTTTTTCTAATTCTGTGAAGAAAGTCAATGGTATCTTGATGGGAATAACATTGAATCTATAAATTACTTTGGGCAGTATGGCCATTTTCACAATATTGATTG
Organism: Papio anubis; assembly: GCF_008728515.1. NCBI lineage: Eukaryota > Metazoa > Chordata > Mammalia > Primates > Cercopithecidae > Papio > Papio anubis. The sequence continues at coordinate 128,611,985 of NC_044977.1, forward strand.
TTCCTATCCATGAGTATGTAATGTTTTTCCCTTTATTTGTGTTCTCTCTTATTTTTCTTGAGCAGTGGTTTGTAGTACTCTTTAAAGTGCTCTTTCACATCCCTTGTAAGTTGTATTCCTAGGTATTTTACTCTCTGTGTAGCAATTGTGAACTGGAGTTCACTCATGATTAGGCTTTCTGTTTGTCTATTTTTGCTGTGTAGGAATCCTTGTGATTTTTGCACACTGATTTTGTATCCTGAGATTTTGCTGAAGTTGCTTATCATCCTAAGAAGTTTTGGGGCTGAGACGATGGGATTTTCTAAATATACAATCATGTCATCTGCAAACAGAGTTAATTTGACTTCCTCTGTTCTTACTTGAATACACTTTATTTCTTTCTCTTGCCAGATTGTCCTAGCCAGAACTTCCAATACTATGTTGAATAGGAGTGGTGACACAGAAGATCCTTGTCTTATACTGGTTTTCAAAGGGAATGCTTCCAGCTTCTGCCTATTCATTCTGATATTGACTGTGGGTTTGTCATGAAAAGCTTTTATAATTTTGAGATACGTTCCATCAATACCTAGCTTATTGAGTGTTTTTAGCATGAAGGTGTGTTGAATTTTACCAAATACCTTTTTGGCATCTATTGAGATAATCATGTGGTTTTTGTCACCAGTTCTGATTTATGTGATGAATTACATTTATTGATTTGTTTACGTTGAAGCAGACTTGCATCCTGTAGATGAAGCTGATGTGATTGTGGTGGATAAGCCTTTTAGTGGGATGCTGGATTTGATTTACCAGTATTTTATTGAGGATTTTCACATTGATGTTCATTAGGAATATTAGCCTGAAATTTTCTGTTTTTGTTGTGTCTCTGCCATGTTTTGGTGTCAGGATGATGCTGGCCTCATAAAATGAGTTAGGGAGGCACCCCTCTTTTTCTAGTGTTTGAAATAGTTTCAGAAGGAATGGTACCAGCTCCTCTTTGGACCTCTGGTGGAATTTGGCTATGAATCCGCCTGGTCCTGGACATTTTTTTGGTTAGTGGGATATTAATTACTGCCTCAATTTCAGAGCTTGTAATTGGTCTATTCAGGAATTTGACTTCTTCCTGGTTTAGTCTTGGGAGAGTGTATGTGTCCATGAATTTATCAATTTCTTCTGGATTTTCTAGTTTATTTGCGTAGAGGTGTTTATAATATTCTCTGATGTTAGTTTGTATTTCTGTGGGATCAGTGGTGATCTCTTCTTTTTTTATTTATTATATTTTAAGTTCTAGGGTACGTGTGCACAATGTGCAGGTTTGTTACATATGTATACATGTGCTTTGTTGGTGTGCTGCACCCATCAGATAGTCAGCATCCATAAACTCATCATTTACATCAGTTATAACTCCCAATGCCATCCTTCTCCAGTCCCCACTCCCAATAATAGGCCCTGGTATGTGATGTTCCCCTTCCCATGTCCAAGTGATCTCATTGTTCAATTTCCACCTATGAGTGAGAACATGAGGAGTTTGGTTTTCTGTTCTTGCAAAAGTTTGTTGACAATGATGGTTTCCAGATGCACCCATGTCCCTACAAAGGACACGAACTCATCCTTTTTTATGGCTGCATAATATTCCATGCTGTATATGTGTCACATTTTCTTAAACCAATCTGTCACTGATGGACATTTGGGTTGATTCCAGGTCTTTGCTATTGTGAATAGTGCCACAATAAACATACGTGTGCATGTGTCTTTATAGCAGTAGGATTTATATTCCTTTGGGTATATACCCAGTAATGCGACGGCTGGGTCATATGGTATTTCTAGTTCTAGATCCTTGAGGAATCGCCATACTATTTTCCACAATGGTTGAACTAGTTTACAATCCCACCAACAGTGTAAAAGTGTTCCTATTTCTCCACATCCTCTCCAGCACCTGTTGTTTCCTGACTTTTGAATGATCGCCATTCTAACTGGTGTGAGATGGTATCTCACTGTGGTTTTGATTTGCATTTCTCTGATGGTCAGTGATGACGAGCATTTTTTCATGTGTCTGTTGGCTGTATGAATGTCTTCTTTTGAGATGTGTCTGTTGATATCCTTTGCCCACTTTTTGATGGGGTTGTTTGTTTTTTTCTTGTAAATTTGTTTGAGTTCTTTGTAGGTTCTGGATATCAGCCCTTTGTCAGATGAGTAGATTGCAAAAATTTTCTCCCATTCTGTAGGCTGCCTGTTCATTCTGATGGTAGTTTCTTTTGCTGTGCAGAAGCTCTTTAGTTTAATGAGATCCCATTTGTCAATTTTGGCTTTTGTTGCCGTTGCTTTTGGTGTTTTAGACATGAAGTCCTTGCCCATGCCAATGTCCTGAATGGTATTGCCTAGGTTTTCTTCTAGGGTTTTTATGGTATTAGGTCTCACATTTAAGTCTCTAATCCATCTTGAATTAATTTTCATATATGGAGTAAGGAAAGGATCCAGTTTCAGCTTTCTACTTATGGCTAGCCAATTTTCCCAGCACCATTTATTAAATAGGGAATCCTTTCCCCATTTCTTGTTTTTCTCAGGTTTGTCAAAGATCAGATGACTGTAGATGTGTGGTATTATTTCTGAGTGCTCTGCTCTATTCCATTGGTCTATATCTCTGTTTTGGCACCAGTACCATGCTGTTTTGGTTACTGTAGACTTGTAGTATTAGTTTGAAGTCAAGTAGCATGATGCCTCCAACTTTGTTCTTTTGACCTAGGATTGTCTTGGCAATGCGGGCTGTTTTTTGGTTCCATATGAGCTTTAAAGCAGTTTTTTCCAATTCAGTGAAGAAACTCATTGGTAACTTGATGAGGATAGCATTGAATCTATAAATTACCTTGGGCAATATGGCCATTTACACGATATTGATTCTTCCGATCCATGAGCATGGTATGTTCTTCTATTTTTTTGTGTCTTCTTTTATTTCACTGATGAGTGGTTTGTAGTTCTCCTTGAAGAGGTCCTTTACATCCCTTGTAAGTTGAATTCCTAGGTATTTTATTCTCTTTGAAGCAATTGTGAATGGAAGTTCATTCATGATTTGGCTCTCTGTCTTTTACTGGTGTATAGGAATGCTTGTGATTTTTACACATTTATTTTGTATCCTGAGACTTTTCTGAAGTTGCTTATCAGCTTAAGGAGATTTTGGGCTGAGATGATGGGGTTTTCTAAATATACAATCATGTCATCTGCAAACAGGGACAATTTGACTTCTTCTTTTCCCAACTGAATACCTTTATTTCTTTCTCTTGCCTGATTGCCCTAGCCAGAACTTCCAACACTATGTTAAATAGGAGTGGGGAGAGAGGGCATCCCTGTCTTGTGCCAGTTTTCAAAGGGAATACTTCCAGTTTTTGCCCGTTCAGTGTGATATTGGCTGTGGGTTTATCATAAATAGCTCTTATTATTTTGAGATATGTTCTATCAAAACCGAATTTATTGAGAGGTTTTAGCATGAAGGGCTGTTGAATTTTGTCAAAGGCCTTTTCTGCATCTATTGAGATAATCATGTGGTTTTTATCTTTGGTTCTGTTTATATGCTGGATTACATTTATTGGTTTGCGTATGTTGAACCAGCCTTGCATCCCAGGGATGAAACCCACTTGATCATGGTGGACAAGCTTTTTGATGTGCTGCTGGGTTCGGTTTGCCAGTGTTTTATTAAGGATTTTTGCATTGATGTTCATCAGGGATATTGGCCTAAAATTCTCCTTTTTTTTTGTTGTGTCTCTGCCAGGTTTTGGTATCAGGATGATGTTGGCCTCTTAAAATGAGTTAGGGAGGATTCCCTCTTTTTCTATTGATTGGGATAGTTTCAGAAGGAATGGTATCAGTTCCTCCTTGTACCTCTGGTGGAATTCGGCTGGGAATCCGTCTGGTCCTGGACTATTTTTGGTTGGTAGGCTATTAATTATTGCCTCAATTTCAGAGCCTGCTGTTGGTCTATTCAGGGATTCAGTTTCTTCCTGGTTTAGTCTTGGGTGAGTGTAAGTGTCCAGGAAATTATTCATTTCTTCTAGGTTTTCTAGTTTGTGTAGAGGTGTTTATAGTATTCTCTGATGGTAGTCTGTATTTCTGTGGGGTCAGTGGTGATATCCCCTTTATCATTTTTTATTGTGTCTATTTGATTCTTCTCTCTTTTCTTCTTTCTTAGTCTTGCTAGCGGTCTATCAATTTTGTTGATCTTTTCAGAAAAGCAGCTCCTGGATTCATTGATTTTTTGGAGGGTATTTTTGTGTCTCTATCTCCTTCAGTTTCGCTCTGATCTTAGTTATTTCCTACCTTCTGCTAGCTTTTGAATGTGTTTGCTCTTGCTACTCTAGTTCTTTTAATTGTGATGCTAGGGTCTCAATTTTAGATCTTTCCAGCTTTCTGTTGTGGACATTTAGTGCTATAAATTTCCGTCTACACACTGCTGTAAATGTGTCCCAGTGATTCTGGTATGTTGCATCTTTGTTCTCATTGGTTTCAAAGAACATCTTTATTTCTGCCTTGATTTCGTTATGTACCCAGTAGTCATTTAGGAGCAGTTTGTTCAGTTTCCATGTAGTTGAGTGGTTTTGATTGAGTTTCTTTGTCCTGAGTTCTAGTTTGATTGCACTGTGGTCTGGGAGACAGTTTGTTATAATTTCTGTTCTTGTACATTTGCTGAGGAGTGCTTTACTTCCAACTATATGGTCAATTTTGGAGTAAGTACGATGTGGTGCTGAGAAGAATGTATATTCTGTTGATTTGGAGTGGAGAGTTCTGTAGATGTCTATTAGGTCTGCTTGGTGCAGAGATGAGTTCAATTCCTGGATATCCTTGTTAACTTTCTCTCTTGTTGATCTGTCTAATGTTGGCAGTGGGGTGTTGAAATCTCCCATTATTATTGTATGGGAGTCAAAGTCTCTTTGTAAGTATCTAAGGACTTGCTTTATGAATATAGGTGCTCCTGTATTGGGTGCATATATATTTAGGATAGTTAGCTCTTCCTATTGAATTGACTTCTTTACCATCATGTAACTGCCTTCTTTGTCTCCTTTGATCTTTGATGGTTTAAAGCGTTTTTGTCAGAGACTAGGATTGCAACCCCTGCCTTTTTATTGTTCTCCATTTGCTTGGTAGATCTTCCTGCATCCCTTTATTTTGAGCCTATGTGTGCTCTGAATGTGAGATGGGTCTCCTGAATACAGTAAACTGATGGGTCTTGCTTGACTCTTTATCCAATTTGCCAGCCTGTGACTTTTAATTGGACCATTTAGTCCATTTACATTTGAAGTTAATATTGTTATGTGTGAACTTGATCCTGTCATTGTGATATTAGCTGATTATTTTGCTCATTAGTTGATGCAGTTTTTTTCCTAGCATCAATGGTCTTTACATTTTGGCATGTTTTTGCAATAGCTGGCACCGGTTTTTCTTTTCCATGTTTAGCACTTCCTTCAGGATCTCCTGTAGGGCAGGCCTGGTGGTGATAAAATCTCTAAGCATTTCCTTGTCTGTAAAGGGTTTTAATTCTCCTTCACTTATGAAACGTTGTTTGGCTGGATATGAAATTCTGGGTTGAAAATTCTTTTCTTTAAGAATGTTGAATATTGGCCCCCAGTCTCTTCTGGCTTGGAGAGTTTCTACAGAGAGATCTGCTGTTAGTCTGATGGGCTTCCCTTTGTGGGTAACCTGACCTTTCTCTCTGGCTGCCCTTAACATTTTTTCCTTCATTTGAACTCTGGTGAATTTGACAATTATGTGTCTTGGAGTTGCTCTTCTCGAGGAGTATTTTTGTGGCCTTCTCTGTATTTCCTGAATTTGAATGTTAGCCTGCCTTACTAGGTTGGGGAAGTTCTCCTGGATGATATCCTGAAGAGTGTTTTCCAACTTGGTTCCATTTTCCCCCTCACTTTCAGGCACACCAATCAGACGTAGATTTGATCTTTTCTCATAATCCCATATTTATTGGAGGCTTTGTTCATTTCTTTTTCCTCTTTTTTCTCTAAGCTTCTCTTCTTTGTTTCATTCATTTGATCTTCAATCATTGATATTCTTTCTTCCATTTGATCGAGTCAGTTACTGAAGCTTGTGCATTTGTCACATGTTTCTCATGTCATGGTTTTTATCTCTGTCAGTTCGTTTATGGCCTTCTCTGTGTTGATTATTCTAGTTATCCATTCTTCCATTCTTTTTTCAAGATTTTTAATTTCTTTGGGCTGGTTATGTAGTTCATCCTTTAGCTCTGAGAAGTTTGATTGACTGAAGCCTTCTTCTCTCAACTTGTCAAAGTCATTCTCCATCCAGCTTTGATCCATTGCTGTTGATGAGCTGTGTTCCTTTGGAGGGGGAGACACTCTGATTTTTTGAATTTCCAGCTTTTCTGCACTGCTTTTTTCACATCTTTGTAGTTTTACCTGCCTTTGGTCTTTGATGATGGTGACACACTGACGGGGTTTCTGTGTGAGGGTCCTTTCTGTTTGTTAGTTTTCCTTCTAAAAGTCAGGACCCTCAGCCATAGATCTGTTGGAGATTGCTTGAGGTCCACTCCAGACCCTATTTACCTGGGTATCAGCAGTAAGGTTTGCAGAAGATAGAATATTGCTGAACAGCGAGTGTTGCTGTCTGATTCTTGCTCTGGAAGCTTCGTCTCAGGGATGTATCCTGCTGTGTGAGGTGTGAGTTGTCAGTCTGCACCTAGTGGGGGGTATCTCCCAGTTAGGCTACTCAGGGGTCAGGGACCCACTTGAGCAGGCAGTCTCTCTGTCCTCAGATCTCAACCTCCATGCTGGGAGATCCACTGCTCTCTTCAAAGCTGTCAGACATGGTCATTTACTCTTCCGAGGTTTCTGCTGCTTTTTGTTTAGTTATGCCCTGTCCACAGAGATGGAGTCTACAGAGACAGGCAGGCCTCCTTGAGCTACAGTGGGCTCCACCTAGTTTGAGCTTCCCAGGGGCTTTGTTTGCCTACTTAAGCCTCAGCATTGGCAGGCCTCCCTCCCCCAGCCTCACTGCTGCCTTGCAGTTAGATCTCAGACTGCTGTGCTCACAATGAGGGAGGATCCGTGGGCATGGGACCCTCCCGTCCAGGAGTGGGATATAATCTCCTGGTGTGCCATTTGCTAAGACCATCGGGAAAGTGCAGTATTAGGGTGGGAGTTACCCGATTTTCCAGGTGTTGTGTGTCTCAGTTTCCTTTGGCTAGGAAAAGGAATTCCCTTCCCCCTTGGCTTTCCCAGGTGAGGCGATGGCTCGCCCTGCTTCATCTCTCGCTGGCTGGGCTGCACCAGTTGACCAGCACTGAGTGTCCAGCACTCCCCAGTGAAATGAACCCGGTACCTCAGTTGAAAATGCAGAAATCACCCATCCTCTGTGTCGCTCACGCTGGGAGCTGGAAGTTGGAGCTGCTCCTATTTGGCCATCTTGCTCTGGGATCCGATTTCTTCTTTAGCATTTTTTATTGTGTCTATTTGATGTTTCTCTCTTTTCTTCTTTATTAGTCTGGGTACTTGTCTACCTATTTTGTTCATCTTTTCAGAAAAACAGTTTCTGGATTCATGGATTTTTTGAAATTTTTTTGTGTCTCTATCTCCTTCAGTTCTGCTCTGATGTTAGTTATTTCTTTTCCTCTGCTAGTTTTTGAATTAGTTTGTTCTTACTTCTCTACTTCTTTTAATTGTGATGTTACTGCGTCGATTTTAGATATTTCCCACTTTCTACCGTGGGCATTTACTGCTTTAAATTTCCCTCTAGACACTACTTTAGATGTGTCCCACAGATTCTGGTAGGTCGAGTCTCTACTCTCGTTGGTTCCAAAAGACTTATTTATTTCTGCCTTAATTTTGTTATTTACCCAGTAGTTATTCAGGATCACGTTGTTCAGTTTACATGTTGTTGTGCAGTTTTATGTGTTTCTTAATACTGAGTTTTAATTTCATTGCACTGTTGTTTGAGAGATTGTTATGATTTTCATTCTTTTGCATTTCCTGAGGAGTGTTTTACTTTAAATTACACACAGATTCATAAAGCAAGTTCTTAAAGACCTACAAAGAGACTTAGACTCACACAAAAATAGTAATGGGAGACTTTAACATGCCACTGTCAATATTAGACAGATCAATAAGTCAAAAAATTAACAAAAATATTCAGAACTGAGCTCAGCTCTAGACCAAGCAGATTTAATAGACTTCTATAGAATTCTTCACCTCAGATCAACAGAATATACAGTCTCTCATCACATAGCACTTATTGTAAAATCAACCACATAATTATAACATTTTTATAGCACATAAAAATGTATTTCATCTAGATAAAATAATGTTGATTTTTAGAATGACCTCATGAAAGCAAGTAGAAGTCAGTTCTGGGTCATCATAATTCCTTACAGGACTCAAAAAGGACCAAAGTAAACCATTGAAAGAAGAATTTTTTTGTTCCAGTTAGATGTCTACTCACTTTCAAATTTAATCAGTATGAGAGGTGGATATATTTACCTGACTGGCTTTATCCAAGATTTCTTAATTTCTTTAGTGACTATATGATTTTTTCTGTTTTCATTTACACTGGAAAATATGATGTCAGGCAAAATTTTAGGAAATTGTTATTCATCCCATAATTAGTTGTGGCATTTTAGACTTGGATAAAAATCCCCTTTGGACAACGTATGCTTGCTTACTTATGACAGGGAGAAAATAGGCTAAAAAAATGGTAGGATATTACACAGTTGGTTGAAAGACTTAAAGAAACTGGTTTAAGTGCAGCAGCCCTAGGGAGACTATAATTGGTATTGCACTAAATAAACAGTACTGAATATAATGACTTCATTACTGTAATTTATGTATTGTATGTAATTTAGGTATCATTTATAAATATATACATTTATTATTCCACGTAAGTGTTAAATATATAAAGCAAGTTAAACTCTTGAATCTCCCATAATATTTGACTCTTCATACTTTCTAAATACATGTAAATTAATTAATTGGAATATTGATTACCATGTAATCTTTAAAAGTTGTCCTTGTTTTATTTTTCTGTTATTTTGTCCTTTTTTTTTTTTTTTTTTTTATAAAGTATTTTGGGTACCTAGTAGATTTGTGTATTCGTGGGATATGTCAGATGTTTTGATAAACATATGCAATGTGAAATAATCACATCATGAAGAAAAGGGTATCTATGCCCTCAAGCATTTATCCTTTGAGTTAGAAACAATCCATTTACATTTTTTAAGTTATTGTAAAATACACAGTTAAGTTATTATTGACTATAGTTATTCTCTTATGCTATCAAATAGTAGGTTTTATTCATTTTGCAACTTTTTGGTACCCATTAATTATCCCTGTCTGTCCCTCTACACCCCACAACCCTTCCCAAACTCTAGTAACCATCCTTCTAATCTCCATGTCCCTGAATTCAATTGATTTGATTTTTAGATTCCACAAATAAGTGAGAACATAGATTCTTTCTCTTTCTGTGCATTGCTTATTTCACTTAACATAATGATTTCCAGTTCTATCCATGTTGCTGCAAATGACTGGATTTCATTCTTTTTCATGGCTTAACAGTACCCCATTGTGTATATGTACCACATTTTCTTTATCCATTAATCTGTTGGTGGACACTTAGGTTGTTTCCAAATCTTAGTTATTGTTAACAATGATGCAGCAAATATAGGAAGGTAGATATCTCTTCAATATACTAATTTCCTTTCTTTTAGGTATATACACAGCACTGAGATTGACAGATCATATGGTAGATCAAGTTTTAGTTTTCTGAGGACCCTCCAAACTGTTCTCCAGAGTGGTGGTATTAATTTCCATTCTCATCAATAGAATACGAGTGTTCCCTGTTCTCACATCCTCACCAACATTTGTTAATGCCTGTCTTTGAATATAAGCCATTTTAACTGGGGTGAGCTGATATCTCATTGTCGTTTTGATTTGCATTTCCCTGATGATCAATGATGTTGAACATCTTTGATTATAGCTGTTTACCATTTGTATGTCTTCTTTTCAGGAATGTCTATTCAAATATTTCCCCACTTTTTAATCAGATTATTATATTCTTTTCTATAGAGTGGTTTGGGCTTCTTATATATTCTGATCATTAATCCCTTGTCATAAGGGAAGTTTGTAAATATTTTCTGCCATTCTGTGGGTTGTCTCTTTACTTTATTGACTGTGTCCTCTGCTATGCAGAAGCTGTGTAACTTTATGAAATCCCATTTGTCCATTTTTGCTTTTGTTGCCTGAGTTTGTGGAGTGTTGCTCAAGTAATTTTTGCACAGACCAAAGTCCTGGAGAGTTTCCCCAATGTTTTCTTGTAGTACTTTAATAGTTTGAGGTCCTAAATTTCAGTCTTTAATCCATTTCCATTTGATTTTTTATATGACAAGAGACAAGGCTCTAGTTTCATTCTTCTGCATTCAGATGTACAGTTTTCCCAACACCATTTACTGAAGACATTTACCGAAGAGGCTATCTTTTCTCCATTGTATGTTCTAGGCAACTTTTTCAAAAATGAACTTACTGTAGGTGTTTGGATTTGTTTCTGGAGTCTCTACTCTGTTCCATTAGTCTAAGTGGCTGCTTTTATGCCAGCATCATGCTGTTTTGGTTAGTATAACTCTGTAGTATAATTTGAAGTTGGGTAATGTGAGTCATCCAGCTTATTTATTTTTATTTTATTTTTTGTTTTTCTTGCTTACAATAGCTTTGGCTATTCTGAGTCTTTGGTGGTTCCATACAAATTTTTATTTTATATTTTTCTATTTCTGTGAGGAAGTCTTTGACATTTTTATAAGGATTGCATTTAATCTGTACATTTATTTGGGTAGTATGGACATTTTTAAAATATTGATTATTACAACACATGAGCTGAAAATATTCTCTGATTTTTGGTGTCTTCTTCAATTTTCTTCATCAGTGTTTCATAGTTTTAATTTTAGAGATCTTTAACTTCTTTGATTAAATTAATTTCTAGGTATTTAATTTTATCTGATGCTACTGTAAATGGGATATTTTAAATATTGTACACTGTTGGCATATGGAAATGCTACTTACTTTTGTATGTTGATTTGTATCCTGAAACTTTATTGAATTTGTTTATCAGTTATAACAGTTTCCTTGTGGAGTCTTTAGGTTTTCTCCAAATATAAAATCATATCATCAGCAAACAACAATAATTTGACTTTCCTTTCCTATTTAGATGCCCTTTATAATGTTCTCTTGTCTTATTGCTCTAGCTAGGACTTGCAGTACTATATTGAATAACAGTGGTGACAGTGGGCATCCTTTTTATATTCCAGATATTAGAAGAGGAAACACTTTCGGTTTTCCCCTATTCAATATATTAGCAGTGAGTCTGTTATATATTACTTTTATTATGTTGAGATATATTCTTTATATACCCAGTTTTTTGGTGAGTTTCCATCATGGAGATGTATTTAATTTTATCAAATGCTTTTACAGCATCAATTGAAATTATCATGTGGTTTTATTCTTCCTTCTGTTGATGTATCATGTAGATTGGTTTTCATATGTTAAACCATCCTTGCATCCCAGGGATAAATCCCACTTGGTCCGGATGAATAATCTTTCCAATGTACTGGTGAATTCAGTTTGCTAGTATTTTGTTGAGGGTTTTTGCATCAATATTCACCTGAGATATTGGCCTGTAGTTTTATTTTAAATGTGTCTTTCTCTGGTTTGATAATTATAGTAATATTGTCATCACAGAATACATTTGAAAGTATTCCCTCCTCTGTTTTTCTGAAAAGCTTAGGTAAGATTGCTATTAGTTCTTCTTAAAATGTTTCGTAGAAATCAACAATGAAGTCATCAGTTCCTAGGATTTTCTTTACTGGGAGACTTTTAATTATGCCTTCGAACACTTCACTTGTTATTAGACTGTTCAGGTTTGGATTTCTTTCAGTTTCAATTTTGGGAGGTGAAATGTATCTATGAATATGTCCATGTCTTCTAAATTTTCTTGGATTTCTGTGAGTATAGCTGTTCAGAGTAGCCATGAATAATCTTTGATTGTCTTCAGTATAAGCCAATAAATCTTGTTCATTTCTGATTTTATTTATTTGGCTATCTTCTTTCATTTTCATAGTTAATCTGGCTAAAGATTTGTCAATTTTGTTTAACTTTTCAAAAAGCAAACTTTTGTTTCATTGATAGTTTGCATTTTTTCATTTCAATTTCATTTATTTCTGCTCTGATCTTTATAATTTCTTTTGTTTCTACTAATGCTGGGTTTGATTTACTCTTGCTTTCTAACTCATTAGCATGCATTGTTAGATTATTTATTTATTTGAAGATTTTTTCTCTTTTTAAATGTAGGCACTTATAGCTATATGCTTCCCTCTGAGTACTGCTTTTGCTTTATCCAGCAGGTTTTGGTGTGTTGTGTTTCCATTATTATTTGTTTAAATAAATGTTTCAATTTCCTTCTTAATTTCTTCCTTGACACACTAGTCATTCAGTAGCATACTGTTTAATTTTCATGTATTTGTGTAGATTCTAAAATTCCTCCTGTTATTGATTTCCGGTTTTATTCCATTGTGATCAAGGAAGATGCTTGATATTTTTTCAATTTTTTTTTTTTTAATCTTTAAGACTTGTTTTTTGACTTAACATATGATCTCTTCTTGAGAATGATCTATACGCTGAGGAAGAGAAGGTATTCTGCAGACCTTGGATGAAATATTCTGTAAACATCTATTACATCCATTTAGTCTCCAGAGCAGACTAAGTCTGATGTTTCTTTGTCAATTTTCTGTCTAGAAAATCTGTCCAATGCTCAAAGTGGTTGTTGAAGTCTCCAGCTATTATTGCATTGGGGCATATTGCTGTCTTTAGCTTTAATAATATATTTTTTAAATATCTGGGTGCTCTAGCATTGGGTGCATAGATGTTTAAAATTGCTATATTGTCTTTCTTAATTAACCCCTTTATCATTATACTACTGACCTTCTTTTTCTCATCTTATAATTTTGGAATTGAAATATATATTTTTTTCTGTTATAACTGTAGTTACTCCTGCTTTTGTTGTTGTTGTTGTTGCTGTTTTTTCCCCTGGAATGGAATGTTTCATCACTTTATTTTCAGTCTGTGTGTGTTATAGGTGAAGTGTTTCTTGTAGGCAACAGATCAATGTGTCATGGCATTCTTAGGGTATTGTTTCACCAGCCAGAAACCTCTGTGGCCATTGGCTCCTCTTCTTGGGTTTTGCTTGTGCTCACTGGGCTCATTTCATCCACTCAGCCCAGCAGGCTGTGCTTGGTTTTCAATACAGACCCAGATCCCACGCTTGTCAAGGGTAAGCCAGGCATAGAGCAGCAAGAGGTATATGAGTGAGCAAGCATGGGATCCAGTCACAGGCACAAAGCTGTGGCTGGGGAGCTGCAGCGTCACCCAGGAGTACAGAGCTCCTGTCCCACCAACTTGTTAGGGGTCAGGGCTCAAGCCTGTTCCTAGACCCCATTGGCACCATGGAGTGTGCAGCCTCTAACACACCTCCCCCACTGGAGCTAGAATTCCGCAGAGGTTGCTCCAGATGGACCCTGCTGCCATCAGATGGGTATTTTGTTTGTTAGTTTGTTTTTGTTTTTTCTTTTTTTATCCCATTCAGGTAGTGTTTTGTTTCTTTTGGTTTTTGTTGTTGCTGTTGTTTTTGTTGTTGTTTGAGACAGAATCTCACTCTGTCATCCATGCTGGAGTGCAGTGGCATGAATTTGGCTTTCTGCAATCTCTGCCTTCCCAGTTCAAAAGATTCTCAAGCCTCAGCCTACTGAGTAGCTGAGATTACAGGCACACACTACCACACCCAGCTAATTTTTGTGTTTTTAGTAGAGACAAGGATTCACTATGTTGGCCAGGCTGGTCTTGAACTCCTGACCTCAAGTGTTCCTCCCATCTTGGCCTCTCGAAGTGATTACAGGCATATCCCAATGTGCCCAGCCACTGTATGTCTTTTGGTAGGAGAGTTTAGTGCATTTAAATTCATTGTTATTAATAAGTAAGAACTTACTCTTTCCATTTTGTCATTTGTTTTCTGGTTGTTTTATGGTCTTCTATTCCTTCTTTCTTTACTTCTTGTCTTCCTCTAGCGAAGGTAATTTTATCTATTGGTATGATTTAGTTACTGCTTTTCACTTTTTTGTTTACACATTGTATGTTGCTTGGTTTGAGGTTACCTGTTGCCCTTCTTTAAAAGATTACAATTATTTTCAGTTTTGTACTTTTGAGTATATTGGATATTAGGTAATTTTTATGCAAATAGTTTTACCATTATTATTTTTAATCACCTTGATTTTGTTTGCTCTAATATTTTACTCCACTTGCATCATCTGACAATCATAAGAATTTTAAACAATTATTTGTTCACTTTTGAAGCCTATTTTCACAAAAAAAGTTAATAAAACAATGATTTACTGAATAGATGCTATATAACTGAATAAAAATGGAAACATCTCTAATGAGCTAACACACACATTTTGAAGGAATAAACATTTTTGATAGCTAAAGGAAAACAAATTGAAGAATAAATAATAGAAATTCTAAACTCAAGACCAATTGATGTGAGGAATCAATATGAGGATAATTTCTTATAAGATTGCATAGAAAAGTCAGGTTTTAAATCTTGATCAATGATAGTGGTAGGAATTCATATGGAGAAAATACTTGGTGATGTTTCTATTTCATCATTTTTTGTTTTTTTATTTTGTTTGTTTTGTTGGTTTTACTTTGTCTCAGTTTGGTGTGATTCTGCCAACTGCAGAATGAGATTATTTTCTCAATTCTATCTTTATTCCATTATGGCTGCATTTGTTCCACAGGAATTCCTAAACTTATAATTGTACTAAAAAGCAAAATGATTTTCTTTGGCTCTTATTCTTAATAGTGTATGTTAAAGATTTTAAAAATCATGCTCTGTATGTGAGATTAAAAATTTTCTTTAGATTTCTAAATTTTAGTAATTTATAGCTGTGAATTGTAAATATCTTTATTTCATAAGTGATATACTTTTACTAAAACAATCAGCAAATTATAAAACATTGAATATGCAATTTTTAGAGATTTTTTTTTTTTTTTTCTGTAGAGATTCCTCAAGACTTTTCTGTCTCTATCTGGAAATCAATAGCTACAAATCAGCATTTGTTTTCTGTTTCTGAGTAGCAAATTACCCAAAACCTAGCTGCTTAAAGCAGAAAACATTTGTTACCTCATAGTTTCTGTGGATCAAAAATCCTGATACAATTTAGCTGCATTCGTCTAGCTTAGGATTTCTCAGAAGACTACAGTTGAGGTTATTGCCAAGACTGTGTTCCTCTCAAGACTCACTCCAGATATGATTCATTATCAGTTTAACTCACATGGCTGATGGACAGAGATATCAGATCCCTGTCATATGGTTTACTTCTTAGAACAGCTCACTGAAGGGGAGCTTACTTTTCTCAGTGTCAGCAAGCAATACCATAAGAGTCCAAGCTGAAAGTCATTGTCATTTTATCACTAATATTAGAAGTAGCATTTGTAATTTTTGTCTTATTTTAGTCATTAGAAGTGAGTTACTAGGCCCAGTCCATACTTAAAGGAAGGCTATTAAACAAGGGTGTGAATACCAACAGATGAAGATGTAGGGAGCCTCTAGGAGACTTCTTACTACAAGTTCTTTCTCTGGCATAAAATGTCAGATTCTGTAGATGGAACTAGCATTATTTCCAACCCTTGGCTTCTGTCACCTAAACCATAATGATGATAAAATGTCATCATAAAGTATTTTTTCATTCTATATTAAGTCTAGAAATTTTACTTTTTCACTTTAGGAAAGCACTTTAAGAGGTTATTTTTTGGTCATACCTGAATTGTCAGTATGACTACTTTGTGCTTGGGGCCATTATTGAGAAAAATAACAGTTACTTGAAAACAAGCTCTGTGATACTATGGTGGCCTATTTGATAACCCAGAAGGCTACTAAGGAATTAAGGAGTGGGTAGCATAGACAGCAGAGGCATAATAGACAAGGAAGATTTATGTCCTGTTTGGGATGGAATAGGACAGCTCATTATTTTAGTACACTATTTCAGCATAATGCATAAATTAAAATTTCTAAATTGTTTATTTCCTCAATTTTCCATTTAACATTTTCAGGCCAAAATTGACCATGAGTAACTAAAACTGTGAAAAGTAAAACTATGGATAAGGGGGGACTACAGTTGTTTATTTTTATATAATAAGTTTAATGAATTATATAATTAAAACACTGTTATAACACAGTGTTTGTCATAAGAAGAACAGAGCAAATGATGGTCCTGTTCCAAGGATGTTAGCAAAAAGGAAAAAACAAAACTTTTACAATTACAATTATTTGTTTAAAAATTTTGAACATTAATTTTTCACAGATTTAAAATAATAACAATAATAATAATCTTGATGTCTTAAATAAGTGAATATGATAAATATTGAATTAACCAAAAATTTCTATGACAAATAGCAAAATAAAAGTGATTAAACAGCTTTTACTTTTTGATTTGGAATTAGCTGTCATTAGCAGATTGTGGACAATCGTTTCTTTTAATGCACATGCTGCCATATGATCTGCAGTAATGTCCTGGGTTGTTCAGAGTAGTAATCAATTTACTATTAAGAAGGAACAAGCAGAGTAGACATTCGTCTACCATGTTGTTTACTGTTGACTACAAAGACAAGGAATCACTTTAGGCACATTTCTAGCTTTATATGTATATTTTGGTATATTATGATCACAAAACTAAATTAAATTATGGCCTTCCCCAGGAAGAGATTATTTAATTTTCACTAGTGATAGCAGAAACTGGTTGCAAGAGATAATAGAATTTGCGAAGAACAAAGAGCTAGCCATTTTTTTAACCTCATGATTTCCCCATGTTTTATTTTTTACCGATAGTCAAGTTATACATCACATGACATTGGATGAGAAGACAGTATCAGGTTTCTTAGAATGAAACAAGTCACTCAGGAAGACCAGAGCATCTGGTAAGCTGATCTTCATTCTTACCTTATTATTAGGCTAAACTTAATTCTTATATCTCATGGGGAAAAAATAAGTGTAGTTACTGACTATGGATAGTTAATTATGACCTATGTGAGATAAACATCTGCAGGAACAAAAAAGGTAAATATGCCCAAGGTCAGACAGAGCTGCTACCTGAGCTACTGTATTAAAAAATGTCCTTAACAATCTTGCATGTCCCTATTATCTCAGGTGTATTTTCAAACTTAGCTTAGAAATATAAAATTAAATAACACCAAATTCAGTTAAGAAGTTTCCCTTGGTAGTAAAAACAAAAAAATGTTCTTGTGCTATGATAATACTTGAGTGAATTCATTCCTTTCAAAACAATAAACTCAATTTTAAATTGGTTATTTAAGAGCATTTCGATCCTAGCATGCAGAGGTTATATGGACCCTTGAGATCTGGAACACAGGTAATGCACATATTTTCTTCATTTAGACATAAATCCCTATGTGACACCAACAAGTAATCTTTTACTATATTTCTCACTGTAGTGATTGATATTTTCTACTTAAATAGTTGTCTACAGCTTCTGAAATTGAACTCATCCTTGATGATAGGTGAATTTGCTGACCAAACTGCTAAGGAAAAGTATTTTTAGAGTGGGAATTCTTAGTGGTTTTATTTATTTGCCTTTCAGTTTCTTTATTTTTTATGTCTTTATGTTTCTCAAATAATTCTATATGATTTGTAAGTCATGAGGTATTAATTAGGAAATGCATGTGTACATACACAAACACACATATAATCACATATTTAAACAAATACATATACACACATAAGGTAAAGAAATTCAATGAGTACAAAATAATGCAGATTTAAAAATAGGTCCTCCAATTCAATTCCCCAAATGTTTTTTTCTTCAAAAGTAACCACAATATGTGTCTTATTTTATATATTTTACACTAAATATTATTTGTGAATGTGCTTAGGCTTTTATAAAACAAAGGGTAGTATGTAGACCCTTTTATATCATTTGTTTCCTAATTCTTTCTTATGAAAGAGCTCATTCTATTTAAAAAGTGTATCTACTGAAAGTGAGGGAGGTAGATTGCTAAACTGCTAAATCTGCCTAATTATTTTTAACTAACACATAGCTAACACTTTATGACCACGTTGTTTAGCCGTTTGTCTATTAAAAGGTATGTGGATTGCAATTACAAAACATGTGCCAAAAAATAAATAGATAATTATTTGTGTCTTTTTATATATGTATAACTCACATATGTATACACATGTATATAATATATAATTACAGGGTTTGCTTACTGAACATTTAAGTATTATAAGATTACCTTGCAAAAGAGTTTAAAAATTTACATTTTCATTAAGAATAAATGAGAGTGTCTGTTTTTTATAATACATTTATTTTTTGACAGAGGTAAATTTAAAATAATATTTTAATAATAAATTGTAAATCCTTTAGATTATAACATTTTAATAAAATAACTGCATATATAGGCAAAAACAAAACAAAACAAAATACCTGCATTGAATTTCATGTATTTTGCTCAAGAGGCTATATATATACATACACACACATATATATACACACACACACACACACACACACACACATACACACACACACAGTATTCAGAGTAGTAATCAATTTACTATTAAGAAGGAAGAAGCATGATGCCTCCAGCTTTGTTCTTTTGGCGTAGGATTGTCTAGGCAATGTGGGGTCTTTTTTGGTTCCATATGAACTTTAAAGCAGTTTTTTTTTTTTTTTTTTCCAATTCTGTGAAGAAAGTCATTGGTAGCTTAATGGGGATTGCATTGAATCTATAAATTACCTTGAGCAGTATGGCCATTTTCACAATATTGATTCTTCCTATCCATGAGCATGATATGTTCTTCCATTTGCTTGTTTCCTCTTTCATTTCACTGAGCAGTGGTTCATAGTTCTTGAAGAAGTCCTTTACTTCCCTTGTAAGTTGGATTCCTAGGTATTTTATTCTCTTTGAAGCAATTGTGAATGGGAGTTCATTCATGATTTGACTCTCTGTTTGTCTGTTACTGGTGTATAAGAATGCTTGTGATTTTTGCACATTGATTTTGTATCCTGAGACAGCTGAAGTTGCTTATCAGCTCAAGGAGATTTTGGACTGAGACAATAGGGTTTTCTAAATATACAATCATGTCATCTGCAAACAGAGACAATTTGACTTCTTCTTTTCCTAACTGAATACCCTTGATTTCTTTCTCTTGTCTGATTGCCCTAGCCAGAACTTCTAAGACTATGTTGAATAGGTGTGATGAGAGAGGACATCCCTGTCTTGTGCCAGTTTTCAAAGGGAATGCTTCCAGTTTTTGCCCATTCAGTATGCTATTGGCTGCGGATTTGTCATAAATAGCTCTTATTATTTTGAGATATGTTCCATCAATACCGAATTTATTGAGAGTTTTTAACATGAAGGGCTGTTGAATTTTGTCAAAGGCCTTTTCTGCATCTATTGAGATAATCATGTGGTTTTTGTCTTTGGTTCTGTTTATATGCTGGATTACATTTATTGATTTGTGTATGTTGAACCAGCCTTGCATCCCAGGGATGAAGCCAACTTGATCATGGTGGACAGGCTTTTTGATGTGCTGCTGGATTCGGTTTGCCAGTATTTTGTTGAGGATTTTTGTAGCGATGTTCATCAGGTATATTGACTTCAAACTATACTACAAGACTAGAGTAACCAAAGCAGCATGGTACTGGTACTGAAACAGAGATATAGACCAATGGAACAGTCCAGAGCCCTCAGAAATAATACCACACATCTACAGACATCTGATATTTGACAAACCTAACAAAAAACAAGAAATGGGGAAAGGATTCCCTATTTAATAAACGGTGCTGGGAAAATTGGCTAGCCATAAGTAGAAAGCTGAAACTGGATCCTTTCCTTACTCCTTATATGAAAATTAATTCAAGATGGATTAGAGACTTAAATGTTAGACCTAAAACCATAAAAATCCTAGAAGAAAACCTAGGTAATACCATTCAGGACATAGGCATGGGCAAGGACTTCATGTCTAAGACACCAAAAGCAATGGCAACAAAAGCCAAAATTGACAAATGGGATCTCATTAAACTAAAGCCTTCTGCACAGCAAAAGAAACTACCATCAGAGTGAACAGGAAACCTACAGAATGGGAGAAAATTTTTGCAATCTACTCATCTAACAAAGGGCTAATATTGAGAACCTATAAATAACTCAGTCAAATTTATAAGAAAAAAACAAATAATCCCATCAAAAAAGTGGGCAGAGGATATGAACAGACACTTCTCAAAAGAAGACATTCATATAGCCAAGAGACACATGAAAAAATGCTCATCATCACTCACCATCAGAGAAATGCAAATTAAAATCACAATGAGATACCATCTCACACCAGTTAGAATGTCAATCATTAAAAAATCAGGAAACAACAGGTGCTGGAGAGGATGTGGAGAAATAGGAACACTTTTACACTATTGGTGGGACTGTAAACTAGTTCAACCATTGTGGAAAACAGTGTGGCGATTCCTTAAGGATCTAGAAGTAGAAATACCATTTGAGCCAGCCATCCCATTACTGGGGATATACCCAAAGGATTATAAGTAAAGACACATGCACACATATGTTTATTGCAGCACTATTCACAGTAGCAGACTTGGAATCAACCCAAATATCCATCAGTGACAGACTGGATTAAGAAAATGTGACACATATACACTATAGAATACTATGCAGCCATAAAAAGGGATGAGTTTGTGTCCTTTGTAGGGACATGGATGCAGCTGGAAACCATCATTCTCAGCAAACTATCACAAGAACAGAAAACCAAATATAGCATGTTCTCACTCATAGGTGGGAACTGAACAATGAGATCACTTGGACACAGGAAGGGGAACATCACACACCAGGTCCTATTGTGGGGAGGGGGTAGTAGGGAGGGATAGCATTAGGAGATATACCTAATGTAAATGATGAGTCAATGGGTGCAGCACACCAACATGGCACATGTATATGCATGTAACAAACCTGCACATTGTGCACATGTACCCTAGAACTTAAAGTATAATAAAAAATAAAATAAAATAAAATAAAACTAAAATTAAAAAAATAAAAAAGTAAATTCAACCTAAGAAAAAAAAAGAAGGAAGAAGCAGAGTAGACATTTGTCTACCATGTTGTTTAATGTTGACTAAAAAGACAAGGAATCACTTTAGGCACATTTCTAGCTTCATATATATATATATATATTGGTATATTATGATCACAAAACATTAAAGTATGACCTTCCTCAGGAAGAGATTATTTAATTTTCACTGGTGATAGCAGAAACTGGTTGCAAGAGATAATAGAATTTGCTAAGAACAAAGAACTAGCCATTTTTTAACCTCATGATTCCCCTATATTTTCTTTTTTACTGATAGTCAAGTTATACATCACATGCCATTGGATGAGAAGACAGTATCAGGTTTCTTAGAATGAAACAAGTTTTTTAGAAACAACATTTCTAAAATTATTACTTTAAAATGTACTTATTATGTGTCTACAAAATGTCACCTGATGAACACTTTGTTTTCATGTTGTTTCATTATTTCATTACATCTAGTTACCATATTAAGCAAACTAATCAAAAGGTACAATCATGTCTTTCGACAGTGTGAACACTCAGGTAATAAATATTTTTAAACTGATATTAGCTAGTTAGACCTTTTGTACAGGTGAATGCTTCTTCCTCTTGCTTAACTCATCAATGTATTTAACAGATGTTTTCAGATATGATTATCACACAATAAACTGTATGTACTTGAAGTGTGCAATTTGATAAGTTTTAACATATGTATTCATCAATGAAATAAAAAAATCACAATAGTAAACTTATCTATTACTTCCGAAATTTTCCTCATGCCCCTTTAACATCCTTCCTCCCTGGCTCTCCCAGTCCCAGTGTTCAACTTCTGATTTGTTTCTCCTCACTAAACTTTGAAGGTACATGTGCAGGTTTGTTAAAATGTCAAACTCGTGTCATAGGGGTTTTGTGTACAGGCCATTTCATCAACTAGGTACTAAGCATGGCACTTGATAGTTACTATTCCTGATGCTCTTCCATCTTCCACCTTCCTCCCTCAAGTAGATCCCAGTGTCTATAGTTACCCTTTTTATGCCCATTAGTTCACATTATTTAGCTCCCACGTATCAGTGCAAACATGGGGTGTTTTGTTGTCTGTTTCTGTGTTAGTTTGCTAAGAATAATGGCCTCCAGCTCCATCCATGTTCCTACAAAGGACACCATCTTACTCTTTTTTTATGTCTGCAAAATACTCCATAGTGTATATGTACCAGATTTTCTTTATCCAGTCTATCATTGATGGGGATTTGGGTTGAGTCCATGTATTGGTTATTGTAAATAGTACCAAAATGAACATATACTTGCAGATGTTTTTGTGCAGAAAGATTAATATTCCTTTGGATATATACCCAGTATTGAGGTTGCTGGGTTAAAATGGTAGTTGTGTTTCTGGTTCTTTGAAAAGTCACCACACTGCTTTCCACAATGGTTGAACTAATTTACACCCCCATCATCAGTGCATAAACATTACCCTTTCTCCTCAACCTCCTCAACAACTGTTATTTTTTGATGTTTTAATAATAATCATTCTAACTTGTGTGAGATAGTACCTCATTGTGCTTTTGATTTGTAATTCTCTAATGATCAGTAATATTTAGCTTTTTGTTTTTTTATGCTTGTTGACTGCATGTATGTTTTCTTTTGAAAAGTGTCTGTTCATGTCCTTTGCCCAGTTTTTAAAGGGATGAATCACACGTGTTGATTTCCAGTTATTGAACCAACCTTGCATCCCAGGGATAAAGCCTACTTGATCATGATGGATTAGTTTTTTGATGTGCTGTTGGATTCATATTGTTCATAGTTTGCTGAGGATTTTTGCATCTTTGTTCATTAAGGATATTGACCTTAATTTTTTATTTTCATCTCTGCCAATTTTTTGTATCAGAATGATGCTTGCTTCATAGAATGAGTTACGGAGGTGTTCCTTCTCCTCAACTGAAAAAAAAAAAAATCAATAGGAATGGTACCAGCTCTTCTTTGTATATATGGTAAAATTCAGCTGTGAATCCATCTGATCCTGGGCTTCTTCTGGTTGATAGACTATTCATTACTGATTCAATTTCAGAGCTAATTCAATAATGATCTCTGAATAATAATTGGCCTGTTCAGGGATTCCATTTCTTCCTGATTCAATCTTGGGAAGGTGTATGTGTCCAGGAATTTATCCATTTCTTCTAGATTTTCTAGTTTGTGTGGCTAGAGACGTTCATAGTAGTTGCTGATGATTATTTGTATTCTAGCGAGGTCAATGGTAACATCCCCTTAGTCATTTCTAATTGTGTTTGAATTTTCTCTTCCTTCTTCTTTATTAGTCTAGTCTTATTTATTAATTAAGAATAATATTGATTTTTCAAATAATCTACTGTTGGATTTGTTATTCTGTTGAATAGTATTTTATGTCTCCATTTCCTGCAGTTTGGCTAGATTTTGGTGATTTCCTGTAGTCTGCTAGCTTTTGGGTTGGTTTGCTCCTGCTTCTTTTGTTTTCCTAATTGTAATGCTATGTAGTTAGTTTGAGATATTCCTAACTTTTTTATGTGGAGTATTGATGTTATAAATTTCCCTCTTAAAACTCCCTTAACTATGTCCCAGAGATTCTGGTATGTTGTATCTTTCTTCTCATTAATTTCAAAGAACTTCTTGATTTTTCCCTTAATTTCATTATTTGCCCAAAAGTTGTTTAGGCACAAGTTGTTTAATTTCCTTGTTAAAGTATGGTTTTGAGCAATTATCTTTTTATTAAATTCTGTTTGTATTAAACTGTGGTACAAGAGTGTAGATGGTAGTATTATTTTTTAATTTGCTGAGAATTGTTCTATGTCTGATTCTGCGGTCAGCTTTAGAGTATCTGCTATGTGGTAATGAGATAATTGTATATTCTGTTGTTTAAAGATGGAGCTTTCTGCAGATGCCTGTTAGGTCTCTTTGGTCAAGCATTGAGTTCAAGGCCTGAATATCTTTGTTAATTGTCTGCCTTGATGTTGGTCTAATACAGTAAGTGTGGTGTGGAAGTCTCCCACTATTATTTTATGGGAGTCCAAGTATCTTCCTAAGCCTCTAAGAAGTTAATTTATGAATCTGGGTGTTCTTGTATTAGGTGCATATATATTTAGGATAGTTAGTTTTTTAAAAAGTGAATTGACCCCTTTACCACACCTAATGCCATTTTCAAGTCTTTTTTTTTTTTTTTTTTTTTTTGGTATTCATAGTTTGAAAGCCAGTTTTGTCTAAGTTAGGGTTGCAACCATTGCTTTTTTCCGTTTTCCACTTGCTAGGTTCATTTTCCTCCATTCCTTTATTTTGAGATTATAGGTGTCATTGAATGCAAGATAGCCCTCTTGAAGACAGAATACATTGTGTCTTGTTTCTTTATCCAATATGACACTCTCTGACTTTTAATTGGGACATTGAGTGTGTTTACATTCAAGGTTAGTATAAATATGTGTGGATTTTATCCTGTCATTGTGTTAGGTAATTGTTGTGCAGACTTGTTTCTGTGGTTGCTTTATAGTGTCACAGGTCTATGTACTTAAGAATGTTTTTGTATTGGCTGGTCATTGACATTGCTTTCCATATTTAGTGTTCCTTTATGGACCTCTTAAAAGGCAAGTCTGGTGGTAAATAATTCTCTCAGAATTTGCTTCTCTGAGACGGATCTTATTTCTCTTTCACCTCTGAAGTTTAGTTTCACTAAATATGAAATTCTTGGTTTGAGAAATTTTGCTCTAAGAATGTTGAATATTGACACCCAATCTCTTCTAGCCTAGAGGGTTTCTGCTGAAAAGTCTGCTGTTAGCCTGATGGGGTTCTCTTGGCATGTTATCTGGCCTTTCTCTCTAGCTGCTTTTAACATACTTGTCTTTCATTTGGACCCTGGAAAATCTGATAAATTATGTTTCCTGGGTATGATGGTCTATTGTATTATCTTGCAGGGAATTCTTTGCATTTCTTAAATTCAGTGGATGGCCACTTCTCTAGCAAGTTTTCGGACATTTTCATGAATAATGTTTTGAAATATGTTTTCCAAGTGGCTTGCTTTCTCCCTATTTCTTTCAGAGATACCAATGATTCAACAATTTGGCTTTTTTTACATAATTAACTGTTTCTTGATGGTTTTGTTCCTTCCTTTTAATTATCTTTATTTTTGTCTGACTGTCTATTTCAGAGGGACAACCTTCATGCTCTTAGATTCTTTTCTCAACTCAGCCTATTTTACTGTTAATACTTGCAATTGCTTTATCAAATTCTTGTAGTATGATTTTCAGTTATACTAATTCAGTTAGGTTCTTTTTTATGCTGGCTATTTCATTTGTCACCTCTTGTATCATTTTATTGTGAATCTTAGCTTCCTATAATTGGGTTTTGACATTTTCCTCAATCTCAATGATCTTCATTTTTATCCATATTCTGAATTCTGTTTCTGTCATTTCAGCTATTTCAGCTGAGTTAAGAGGCCTTATTAGAGAATTAGTGTAGTCATTTGGAGGACAGAAGACTCTGACCATTTGAGTCACTGGAATTATTGCACTGGTTCTTTCTCATCTCTGTGTGTAAATGTTTCTTTACCTATGATGTAGACAGAGTACAGTCAGTAGAATTTTTTTCTGGATGTTCCCAGAGGTCCAAGTTTTCATGCAGCATCTTTGTTTGCAGCTGACTCCTTTTCTTTTGTTTCACAGCAGGGTATGTTAGCAAAGTACTTTTGGTGTTGAATTTTGTGGGTAGAATACGGTATGTTAGTAGGTGGGCTCTCATTCCAGTAGGTGGGCTGTCATTCTAGTAAGTGTTTAAGTGTAATTGCCAGTTAGTAGGGCTCAGTAGGTGGGCTCTCATTCTAGTAAGTATCTAAGTGTAATTGTCAGTAGGTAGGCTCTTGTTTAGCCACATACTTTTCTTTTTTTCTATATTTCCTCACAGTTTTAGCTTTCAGTGTTTCAGTGTTCTGAAAATGTTTGTTCCTCTCCCACTTGAGAGCTGCAGATCAAAGCTTGGCACTGCACACCACAGCTCTAGGGTCCTGTCCAATGAGGAGAAGTGGGATTGGGAACCTGTGTAAAACAGTCCGACTGTCTTTCCATAGGGTAGCTGTGCTGTGCTGGCAATCTGCTTCAGGCACTGGTCACCTTGGACTCCCCAGAGCCTGAAGGCAGCAGCTGTGAAGGCTACAAAACAGCAAAATGCTGGCCTGCTCCTCTCTCTGGATACTCCGTTTCAGGGAGATGCAGTCCTTGCTGGCCAGAGAACTGCAGCAGGTGTGGCTGGAGCTCCTGGTCAGAAGGTCTTGCCAAGGGAGAAGAAATGGAATCAGTAGAGACCCATGTCACTTTTGGCCACTTCTCCACAGGGAAGTCATGCTGCACTGAGGGTCCACTCCAGTTCTCAGTCCTCTCAGATTCTATAGAGCCTGAAGGCAGCATCAAGGAAGGCTGGAAAACAGCAAACATGGTAGCCTGCCCCTCCATCTGGAATCCCAGTGTCACAGATTTGGAGCACTGGTGCTGGCCAAAATATACAGGCCATGGGAGGCTGGAATCCCAGTTAAATGGGTCTTATCCTGTGAGGTGCCATGGAAGCGAGACTGCAAACCATCGCTGCCCAGACCCCTGGACTCAGTTCCTTTCCTGGAGGTGGGTAAGGGAGGCTGATTTCCCCCTTTGATAGGGCTGCAGTCATTATTGCCAAGATGCCCAAGGATCAAAGGCTTCTGAGACTCAGAGTGTATCTGGGTGATGGCTCTCCTAGGACTACAAGTAACTTTGTATGTCAGACTGAAGGCCCCGGTGGAGTGGATTCAAAGGGAATCTTCTGACTTTAGGATTGCAAAGATCCATGGAAGAAGGGTGGGTCCTGGGGTCTCCCACTCACTGTTTCCCTGGAAGGGGAAACCTTTGCTGGCTCCCTGTTGCTCCCAGGTAGGTAGTCATCCTGTCTTGCTCCTCTCTACATTCCATGAGTCATGTTGTTTTCTTGATAAATCCCAGTTTGTGCATCTGAATATTTCACTTGAAGGTTTGGTATTCATTTCTCCCTTTTATTTCTTTCCATGAGAGTGTTGCACACTAACTACTTCTAGTTAGCAATCTTCCAGAATGTTCACATTTTCTGTAGGTTTATATAAAAGGGACATATGCTATGTATACTTTTTATCTAACTCTTTTCATTTATAATGATTTTTAAGATCTATGTATTTTGTTTTGTGTATCAATAGTTTCTCTGTATTGCTATATACTATTTCATTGTCTCTGGATATATTACAAATCGTGAATCCATTTATGTGTTAATTGATATTTCTGTAAATTCAAGATTTGAGCTACTACAGATAAAGCTGCTGTGAACATTCATGCACAAATTGATCATTGTAAGGTATAAAATTTCTTCTATTTGGGGCAAATTCCTAGAAGTGAAATGAATGGATCTTATAATATATTTGTGTTTATCCTTGCCAAAATATTTTCAAAGTGGTTG
This sequence comes from Papio anubis, assembly GCF_008728515.1. NCBI lineage: Eukaryota > Metazoa > Chordata > Mammalia > Primates > Cercopithecidae > Papio > Papio anubis. The sequence continues at coordinate 128,639,597 of NC_044977.1, forward strand.
TATAAGTAAAATTTTTCAACACCTAAAATTTATAAGTATTCCAGTTCTTCCACATCTTTGTCAATACTTGGTATGTTTTAACATTCTAATTTTAGACATTTTCATATGGGCATAGAGAGATCTCATTGTAGCCTTAACTTTTATTTTCCAACTGATTATGTTGACATTTAATTATGAAATTATTTGTTGTCTGTGTATTTTCTATGGTAAAATTATTGCTAAAATATTTTTGCTCATTTTTGTAGTATTACTTTGTTCCTCTAACTCCAATTTGTTTTCAGTTTTGAGAGTTCCTTATATATTCTAAATACAACCAGTATGTGCTTTGCAAATACTTTCTCACAGCTTATTATTTTTCTTTTAATTTTGTTAAAAGTACCTTTTGATGATATAGAGATTTTAATTTTGATGACGTTCAATTTTATTCATTTTTTCACGGATAATTATTTTGAATTATATCTAAGATATCTTTGTAAATCAAAGCCACAATTTTTCCCAACTTTTCTAGAAGTTTTATAATTGTAGTTTTTTGCAATTAGTACTATGATCCTTTTTGAGTTAATTTTCATATATGGTGTAAATTACAGATGGACATTAACTTATTTACATATCAATATCTAATTGTTGTAGCATCAGTTGTTGAAATTATTATCTTTTCTCCACTGAATTGCTTTGAAAAATTTCCAAAATCTATTGTTCAGGTATGTTTGGGTCTATTTCTCAACTATTTAATCAGTTATATTGATCTATTTTTCTATATTTATTTATTATTTCTATATAGTAATCTAATTCCAAATGATTTTGATTATAAGTCTCAAATCTTTTTGTATTAATCTTCCAGATGTGTTCTTTTCAAAGCTGTTTCAGTTATTTTAAGTTTCAGATTTCTTTACCAACTTTAGAGTCAGATTTTCAATTTCTAAAAAAAAAGTCTACTGGAATTTTGAATACAATTTATTGAATGTAAAAATCAAGTTGGAAAGAGTTAAATCTTAAAAATATTGAGTTTCCTATCAAGGAACATCATATATGTCTCCATTAATTAAAATTTTTATTTTTTTCTGGGCAATGTTTTTTATATTTGGGTGTGTGTCTTTCTCATATTTGTCAAATTTATCTGTAAATATTTTACACTTTTGATGCTATGATAGATTTCATTTCAAGTTTTTGGTGTTTATTACTAACATAAAAAAGAATTTTGTAAAAAAAAAAAGTTGATTGTGTATTCTACAATCTTACTAACTTCACTTCTTGGTTCTAGTACTATCTTATAGATTCCATAGAATTTTCTGCATGAGCTATTATGTCATCTGTTTATAAAGATTTTTTTATCTCTAAAGTAAGACATTTTATTTCTTCTCGTTGCCTAATTGTACTGGCTGGAACCACTAATACAACGATGAACAGAAGTGGTGGAAGTAGATAGTCTTGTCTTTTTCCTGGTCTTGGTGTAAGGCTAAACCCTTGGGAGAAGGGGCTCTCCATGTCACTGGTGATATCTTCTTTCCAATATGTGATTGTGATAATTAATGCTGAGTGTATTGAAGAATACAAAATAGTCATCCTAGGTGTGTCTGTCAGGGTGTCGCCAAAGGAGATTAACATTTGAGTCAGTGGGCTGGGAGAGGCAAACCCACCCTTAATCTGGGTGGGCACAATCTAATCAGCTGACAACAGGGCTAGAATATAAGCAGGCAGAAAATCGTGAAATGAGAGACTGGCCTAGCATCCCAGCCTATACCCTTTTCCTCTGCTGGATGCTTCCTGCCATCAAACATCAGATTCCAAGTTCTTCAGTTTTGGAACTTGGACTGGCTCTCCTTGCTCTTCAGCCTGCAGATGGCCTATTGTGGGACCTTGTGATTGTGTGAGTTAATATAATAAAATTCTGTGTGTGTGTGTGTGTGTGTGTATGTGTATATATATACGTGTGTGTGTGTGTGTATATATAGTTGTAGCATCAGTTGTTGAAATGATTATCTTTTCTCCACTGAATTCCTTTGATATATATACATATGTGTATGTATATATTATATATGTATATGAGTATACATATATATACACACACACACTCACACACACACACATACACATATGTATATATTCCATTAGTTCTGTTCCTCTAGAGAACCCTGACTAATACAGTGATCTTCTGAGTTATGTTACTTTTGCCTTCTTGTACTCTGAACTATGGCTATTGGGCTCTGTCTGAGTTCCCTCTCAGTAAACCACAGGCTGAAAATTACTTCAAAGCAGTAAGAAAGGTTAATTGTAAGGTTGTAAGAATGATCTTGTTTTTCTTTTCTTTTTCTCTCATAAATCACTGCCCTTCGTTTTCTGAGTCCAGTGTTTTGACAACTTCTGTTTCACACATTTTATCTGTTCTCATTTTTGGTTGTTTTAGTTGAGAGGGAAAATATAAATCCTGTTACTTTATTTAGGGTAGAAGAAGAAATTCCCTAAATGATTTTTTTTAAGCAAACCAAAGATAAAATTAATTTTTTAAAAAAGAATCAGAATTATTATGCATTCCCAGTTAGTGAAATCAGTATTTATAAAATCTGTTAATTCACATGTATGATATTATAGATTAATTTCTGTTTGCATCTCGTTTCATGAACCATAATCTCTTAAGGCTATTTCTTTTTTACAATTATCTGCAGTACAGCAGTAGCTCTAGAGTTATGGTTAAGTGTGAAATTTTGTACATTTATTACTGATAATACATAAACAAATCATACACTTATATTAAAGAATGTGGTTATTTATCATATTCTCTAATTATCCAGAATCTAAATATATGAATGTGTCCTATTTTACTTTGATGACTTTTATATATCAGATAAAATAGGGACATTAGAAAAGCTGTTCTCTTGTTTTACTTCAGGTTATCACATGTTTTTAGGAATATTTTTGTGATCTATAGGGGAGACTTATAATTGTTATGAAGACACACTAACTAATGTAAAAATAACCAATATTCTACAGTAAAATTGGCTAATGCTTCTTATCTAAGTTAGTCTTTCAGATGGTCTGTAAAACACAGCAATGACTCCTTAGGTATTTAAAAAATAATACTTGTTCAAACCTCCTTCCATGATCACCTTAAAGTTATAAAAGTCTCTTTTTTAGCAAGCTAAATTTACCAGAGGTGTATATTTCTACTGTGTTTTCACATTGGTAAATATTTTTTAAAAATCGGAATGAAAATTATATCGCTTCAACAGTACTAGATTTCTGGGATATGTAGGAAAGTGCTTTGAAAGTTTTTAGGCAACACTAATATACTATTGAAAGGAATTGGTTAGTTTGCCTTAGGTGGACAGCCAGGGAAGGTTCCTTGGGAAATCACGGCCCATTGCTCAGTACCTCATCCTCACATAACATAATAAGCAGCCTGAGGAAAAATTCAAGCTGCAGGCATCGATAAGGTAACTAGCATAGGCTGTTGTGCCGGAAGACATGCTCACGGCTACACAGATAGAAATCCTCCAACCCATTTGGATAAAAACGTACACAAATCTCCAGCTCACTCAGATAAAGGAACAAGCCCTGACCTAGAAACAAGACCTGGCCTATTTGTCCTTGTATAGTCAGTGGGTTCCCAGGAAAAGTTTCTTCTCCATTTGAGGGCATGGGCACAGTGGGTTCCAGTGGGTTCTGGTGGGCACTCTATTTTCCTTTGTTGGACTGTAAGTCCGGCCCCTATGAACCATCACTTCAGCCCCTGATTGGTCCCGGGCGAAGGCCTTTGGCCAAGCTTAGCAATGCATTCTCCAGACAGCCCATGGCCAAATTTCTTCCCTTTCCCAGTCCATAAAAACCCTGGACTCCAGCCTCACAGGGAATACTCCCGTTTGGGAACTCCTCTCTGCTGGCAAATAACTTTCTTCTTTTGCTTATTAAACTTTCACTCCAACTTCACTTTTATGTCTGTGCTCCTTAATTTTTTTGTCAGTAGGACAAAAATCTCCAGGTGTTACATGTTGGTGCCTGGGTCAGGAAGAAGGGAACTCATCAGAAGGGTAAGTAAGAGTGAATCTTTAACGCTTTACTTCCATTTCTGAGGCTTCTTGTCTATTTCAATCTAGTTTCCTTTCATGGAGGACCTAGCCATTGTGTGGGATTGGAAGGAAGTCCTAGGGCAACTGAAGATTCTGGTTGGGGTTATCCCTCAGTGTTGTGTGAATGTCCTTAGACTAACTCCAGTCACTGACAGCCAATCAGGGTGTCGGCACAAGGACTTCCAGTCTTTTTATACTGCATTTCTTTCTTTATTCTCCCAGATATCATATCTTCTATCCCTTTGTCTGTTTGTTTGTTTGAGATGGAGTCTCGTTCTTGTTACCCAGGCTGGAGTGCAGTGGTGTGATCTCAGCTTACTGCACCTTTGCCTCTCAAGTTCCAGCTATTCTCTTGTCTCAGCCTCCCTTGTAGTTGGGATTACAGGTGTCCACCACTGTGCCTGGCTAATTTTTGTACTTTTGATAGAGATGAGGTTTCACCATGTTGGCCAGGCTGGTCTTGAACCCTTGACCTTAGGTGATCCACTCGCCTTGGCCTCCCAAAGTCTTGGGATTACAGCCCTAGGCCACTGTGCCTGACCCTATCCCTTTTTTATATATAATGTTACAGGTGTTTTTGCAACCTAGAGATATAATCCTGTTGAGTAGAGTTAGTTGGCGTCTTAGCAATCAGTAATGTAATACAAAGAATTGTTGTTTTTGTAATTTCCTAGAAACTGGAGCAAATAAAGATTTCAGTCTAAATTTTCACCTGGTAAGATCCCTTCTATCCCTCAGTAATAGATATTCATGGCACTAAATGGGAGGAAACTTTACCCTAAGTGTATATTCTCTTCTCCATTTGGGTTGTATTTTCCTTTTCATAAGAGCTCAGCATTATCCAGTGAATGCTGAACAAGTTAATTTTATTATGCTGGGGGAGGTAGAGTATGCTATAAGGGCAGCCTATCAAACCCTAAACCTCTTTTTGTAACTTTTTCCAGAAAAGAATTTGGAGTTTTTTACGTAACATTTCTAACCTTACACTGCCACCTAGTGGAAATGGATTTTTTCCATGGGGAGCCTTGTTAGACCTCTGCCCCAAACCTCTAGTTACTCAATTCTTTTTTCTTCTTCATCCTTCTGTCAGTTATCAAGCCATATGTCCTATTTGTAAACAGAAAAAAACTTCACTCTCCACAGCCAGGAGGAAGCTATTCTGATAAGACAGATCTTAGCTTCAATACTGTCCCCATCAAAATAGGGGCAGCTATTCAATTTTCATAGTCTTTTAAGGCACCTGTTTTGCAGTCAATTACATTGGAATTTAAACAAAGAAGGAACTTTGTGTTTAGAAGTTAATGAGTCCCATTCTGTGGGATTGCTGCGGGCATAGCAAGGGAAGTTAAAGATAGTCTTAAAAAACTCCTTCCATTGAAGAGTCTTGCCCAGATCCAACTACTATATAATTTATCCTAGACCTCTGGGGCACCTTGGGTACCTTTTGGGCTGAGTTGGTCTAGGAATCAGCATGGTGGAAGGCTAGGGCTTTAAGCAGATAAGCATGACCACATCCTGCCGACTAGCTTTTCCAGGACCATGGGCAATGGTCATACTTGTGACCATGGGGTGGCACCTGTGATGGTCGCCAGGAATCAGAGAAGAGGAAGGAGGAGGAGGACACGGTTTCCTGCACCCTGTGTCACACAAAAGGGAGGAAGGGAACTGAGGGATGCTTTGTCTCCCCCTCTCTTTCTAGATGGGTAACAAACTATCTGCACTCTGTACACCCCTCGAGTGCATTTTGAATAACTGGAAACACCTTTGACCCTATGAATCTAAAAAGAAAACAGCTTATATTCTATTGCACAATGGCATGGCCATCTTATGAACAGAAGGCCTAACCTTCTCAGGGAAGTATTACATTTAATAGTGTCTAACAACTAGATCTTTCTTTACCCTGCAAGACAACCCAGATCTTTGCAAGTATTGTAAAATTAACCCTTCCCTCTTGGCAGCCATGTCAGGAAAGCCTATAAAGGCTAATTCCTCAAAGACAGACACACCCTTGGGAAACCCTTAAATGCAACATCTGGGTGCCCTACCTGTCCTACTTATTTGGGAATCCCAATAGCCAAATCATTAGCTCCTCTGGTTGTGCCACTCAAAAAACCCCCAATTTTGCTTTTGCCCCTCCAGGAAATGCCCAATGAACATGGTGCCACTAGAGTCCAAGTTTCCTTTTCATTACAGTACCTTAGACAAAGGAGGATCTAGGCAAGTTCTCTAATAACCCTGATAGATATATAAAGGCATTCCAAAATTTAACCCAAGCGTTTAATCTTTTATGAAGGGTTGCTATACTACTTTTAAGCCAAACCTTAACTGTTTCAGGGAACAGGAAAACCTGCAGGCAATAAAGATATTCAAATATTAATAACAGGCAGTCAAAAAAGAACCTCAGTCAAAGGGGAAAGAGGGCAAAATAATACAGAGAGACAGAATCCTCATTCTCAATAGGAAGAGAGTCAGTGTCCCTTGAATACCCTAATTTGAACCCTGGTGATCCCATACATAAGTGAAAAAAAAATGCTTTCTAATGTGCATATTAAAAGGCTTGCAAAAAAATAAGAATAACCAGCAAATTAAGCAAATATCTTAATTACTCTAAACTGTCCTTGTTGAAGTAGAAACCAGATGGAAATTCCTCTGCCTTTTTGGAAAGGCTGAGAGAAGCTTTAGTAAGACACACCTACTCGTCTCCAAATTTAATAGAAAACAGGTGCATTATTCAGGCAGCTCCTGATATCAGAAGAAAGCTGTTGAAACAGGCCCTGTCCAAAGATCTTTCTAGTTTTATTCACCCTCAATTTAATAGTTTACACTATGTAAAAACACTCCCTCTGTGCCCCAACTGAGGGGGTTTCTCAAGAAGGCACTAAGGCTCTTCTTAATTTTCTAGTATGTAGAGTATATAAAATTTCCAAATCTAAAGCTCAGCTCTGGCAAACTTCGGTTAGATACCTAGGCCTAGTCTTGTCAGAAGGAACAAGAATGTTAGGTGAGGAAAAGATTAAGCTTATTTCCTCCTTTTGCCTTCCCAAAACCCTCAAACAGGAAAGAAAATTTGGGGGCATCACAGGTTTTTGTAGATTGTGGATACCTGGGTACAGTGAAATAACTCATCCTTTATACCACCTCATAAAAGAAACTCAAGCAGCTAGAACTCACTCTGTAACTTGGGAAGCTAAAACTCAATAGCCTTTAACCATCTAAAGCAAGTCCTGTTTAAAGCATCAGCCCTCAGTCTTCCTATATGGAAGATATTTAATCTCTACATATCAGAAAGGAAGGAAATAGCCCTGGGAGTTTTGACTAAGGCTCAAGGTTCAGCTCAACAGCCAGTGGGTTAACCTCAGGGAATATCTTAACTGTTTGCATCCCACACAGTATAGCAGGACCACTGTCATCTAAGGGAAGTCTCTGGCTAACAGACAATTATCTCCTCAAATATCAAGCTTTGCTGCTAGAGGGATCTACAGTCCAATTAAAAACCTGCACTTGCCTGAACCCAGACACTTTCTCCCAGAGGAAACTGGAAAGCCTAAACATGATTTTGAACAGGTAGTGGTGCAAACCAATATAAGAAATGGTAAAAATCACTGTTTATATTATGTGTAAAGTTTTATTTAATAAAAAAGGATTTTCTTAAAGAGCACTCAGTGTAATTAAAAACAGATATCCAAGCTATGAGTATATATTCAAAAGGCCTTTATGTTTTTCTCTTCATAAATCTTGTTTATCTGAAAGAGGATTTTTTCTTAGTTGACTGAGTTACTTTTCTCCACTCTGTCTTGTCCCTCTTGCTGCATGCAAGAAAGGCCCTAGAATAACTTCTGGTGGCCTGGGACTCCTTGAGAAAACAGAACAGTTATTACAAATCCCATTTTGGGAAAAATCTCTGTTTTCCTCATGGAGTCCCTGGAAACTGTATTCCTAGCTCTCTTCTTAAAGGGCCTCACCAGAGGCCAATGAGCCAGTTGAGAAATAAGAAATTAAAAATGTTACAGCTACTGGATCTTCTTCTGTTTGTGTCTGATTATATATGTGTTATGTGTGTAATGTCTATTTAAAAAGAGAGCTCTAATTAATTAACTTCAAGAAGGATAAACACTTGAATCAAATATTCTTAAGGGAAAAATAAAGGCTGTAGTGCCTCTTGGTTCATGTGACTTCAATCTTTAAGAAAAAGAACAGCCTTGGAGATTATCAATAAAGTGCAAATGTCTTCAAGATGTAAATAGATAGTCTAAATTGTGCACCTCAGACACTAGTTTTGCTAAATGTTTTAAAGTTATAAGCTACTTCTTTGATGTATAAAAATTGTTCACCTTGCCTGCTTCACAATAGGTAAGGACTGGGGACATATGGACGTTTCCATGCCCCTAACTATGGTGGAAGGAGTCAAACTTTTTCTGTACCTAGGACATAATTAAAACAACTTAATAGGTTGTACATTCACATTAAAAATTTGTTTAGAGTTACCATTATAACGTGTAATTTAAACTACTGAAAATAAATGTATATACAAGGTATACAAGAGCAGTAAAATGTGTTTTTACTGAAAGATTATAAAAAGGCATGAAAATGTATATTTTGCATAGAGAAAAAGGATTGTCTTAAATATAATAAAGCAAAAAGTTTAAGCAAATTGTGAAAGATTGTAAAAATTAATTTTGCAAAAAAATTCTGTGTAAACGTATTAACTAAATTCAAAAGGGTATAATATAGTTTTATAAATTAAGCATTCAAATTCAAGCACAACAACATTTTCTTACAATGAGAATTTACTATTTTTTTTTTTTTTTTTTTTGAGACGGAGTCTCGCTGTGTCTCCCAGGCTGGAGTACAGTGGCGTGATCTCGGCTCACTACAAGCTCCGCCTCCCGGGTTCACGCCATTCTCCCGCCTCAGCCTCCCAAGTAGCTGGGACTACAGGCGCCCGCCACCATGCCCGGCTAGTTTTTTGTATTTTTAGTAGAGACGGGGTTTCACCATGTTAGCCAGGATAGTCTCGATCTCCTGACCTCGTGATCCACCCGCCTCGGCCTCCCAAAGTGCTGGGATTACAGGCTTGAGCCACCGCGCCCGGCCGAGAATTTACTCTTTAGCAAAATTTGTAGAGAGTTATAAAAGGTTTTTGAAAATCTCACCTCATGGTAAAACTTGTTAAAATTAAGTAAAATTGTCTATACAATTTCATTAAAATTGTGGTTAACATTAATAGAAAACTAATGCAAGGGTGAAATTTAGCTTTCTCTCTCTTAAATAGGATTTTCATATAATAATATGGCCTAATGAAAGTTTTTTGCTTTTTCAAATTTTTGAGTCATCATTTTGGCAAAACAAGTGACTTAAGGTAATCTGAAATTCTATTTCAGAATATCAAGTGTTTTAAACCTCTAACATATTCAACAAACTTTCCCAAATCAAATTTCAGTTTCAAGGCTGTCATTCCTGATGTCTGGTTTTGGGTGATGCAGAGGGTCTCTTGGGCATCCAGAAGAGAGATAAACAAGATTATTTAATACGTTTATGTACATAGGACTGCCAGAATGATGTCCAATCTTCTTCAGGATATATATATCTTTAGGCCAAGGTCCTGGGCCAAACTTTCACTTCAGCCCCTGATAAGTTCTGGGCCAAACTAAGCATCTTCTATAAATCATCAAGTCAACCCCTGACTGGTCCTGGACCAAGACCCTGTGCCAAGCTGAGTCACGTGTTGTTCAAGACACCCAGTGAACTAAGCACGTTCCTTCCCCTTCCCAGTCTATAAAACCTCTGCACCCCAACCTCATAGGGGGTACTCTTATTCAGGACCCCGTCTCTGTTGGCAGAGAGCTTTCTTCTTTTGCTTATTAAACTTTGACTCCAACTTCACTTTTGTGTCTGCACTCCTTAATTTTCTTGGAGGTAAAACAAAGAACTCCGGGCACCATCTCAAACAACAAAAATCTGTTGCAATATAATATACTACAACATAGCATTTTTCATAATTTAACGTGGGAGATAAACCTAATGTTATTGATTTCAAATAACCTTCAAATATACAGGACATTAAAAACGCAAAAGACGGGATGGGTGTGGCAGCTCACTCCTGTAATCCCAGCACTTTGGGAGGCCAAAGCAGGTGGATCACTTGAGACCAAGAGTTTCACACCAGCCTGGCCAACACAGTGAAACTCTGCCTCTACTAAAAATATGAAAATTTACCCGGGTGTGATGGTACACACTTGTAATTCCAGCCACTCCGGAGGCTAAGGCATAAGAATCGCTTGAATTCAGGAGGCGAAGGCTGCAGTGAGCTGAGATTGTGCCACTGCACTGCAACCTGGATGACTAAGTGAGACACCGTGTCAAAAAAAAAAAAAAAAAAAAAAAGAAATACAAAAGAGTGCAAAAGTATAAAAGTGAATCCTCCCATATACACACTAAATTGATTGCTTTAGTATTGTGCAAGCCTTGTGTGTCAAATTTTAAAATGTATTTTTTGTTTGTGTACATTTATAATAAACCTTCTTAGATAGCATGTTCCTATTGCATTCGTTTGATGTAGTTTCACTCTGGAGATTATAAAATGACAGATTATTTAAACATAATGTCTTGACAATTCAGTCTTTTAGTGTATTTTCAATATATGTATATTAAATACTATGTACTGAATTTGAAAATTAAATGTTATTATGACATGTCAATTTTTAGAAAATCTATAAAATTTGCTGGTCCACTCCTGAAATTAGTCAATTTTGTTGTGCCAAATCTGTCATATTTACATTTTCTTCTCTCCCCTCCTGGTATTTTTAGAGAATACAGAAATTTCCTCTACACCAATACCCTCTCAGGAAAGAATATGATTTCAAATATGTATAATTTTTGCACATTTGACCATATTTTCATTCTCTTAAGAAAGTAAGCATTTAAAAATAAATATTGAAATATGCAGTACATGGATTTCCCTAAAGAAGAGAATGATAAATCATTCATGACCAGGTGACAAATAATTGTTGTGGAGAATAAGGATTTATTCATCACAAAACACACCCAGCTAAATTTGTGTAAGACGAGACCTTGCATCTTTGTACACATAATGTTTATTTAACAATAATGACCAATTTACAGTAACTAACTACAGTAAGAAAAAAATATTGGAAATGAAACACCAAGTCTATCTTCCCTTTTAACGTCATTTACATAAAAGTTTTGGAAGTTTTGTCTTGTTTTATTTGAAAGATGAATTTCAATGAATTAAACACACCCAAAAAATTCATTTTATGGCTTCTTTACTTGTGTTTAAAACATCTCTCTGGTGCTAGTAACCCAAAACAGCATTTTTATGAGGAATTCACGAACTTATTCTCAGGAAGACATTGCACAGATTCACTATTTTCTATTCAAAACAATTTTAGTTAGTTTCAATGTTAGAGCCAGTGTAATTCCTTGATAAAACTACACAGAGTGCTTCACTTGCCTTTTAACAGTTAAAACTATAGCCACCTCATTCGACTTCTTCTTCAGTAAGGAAACCTGTCAGCTGTAGTCCCAGTACAATTATTGCTTTCACAAAGTGCTCTAAATCTGTCAACAAGAAAATACATGAACTACTATATAATAAAGTTGTTAAGAAGGTGACCCAGTTGTTACCACAACTGCTTTCCTTGCCAGAGATAGCTGGGCTAAACTGCTGATTAACAGTGTCTTGGTAGCCAACATAATTAGAGAGGAATTTTCTTTTTCCTTGTATATAATGGGGGATTTTAATGGTTTGAAAAATATTTGATAATGTTTTCATCCAATTTGATTCAAATGAAAATTTAGGAAGGGAGCATTAATAGAATATAAGCAACCTCAAATAATGTTAAACAACAAAAGGAAGGATAAATAGCATTTGTAAAGGGCTTACTATGCATCTTGTCTTTTAGTGATACTATTTCAATAAAATCTCACATAAATCTATGGTAGGTAGTACCCCTTTTTAAGGATGAACAAATAGAACTTTGAAAATTTGTGCACCTTCAGTCACAGGGTTTGTAACTGATCAAGCTGAAATTCACAATAAAGTTAGTCTTAATACAATGTTTTTTCTTCCGGTTTCGGCTACCTATGACTATTTGCATATATGACTATTAAAAAAAAAACTACACATGACACTACACTTTCTACATATTCAATATCTGATCTGTTATTCTCCACAAATTCCCTACCACTTGGTTTGGGGAAAATTAACTTTAGTTAAACAATACAATCAATTAAATGTAACTTAAAATAAGAACGTTTTAAGTAAACTTTTTATTGAAACATATACAGTAAAGGCATGCACAAATCCTGAATATCCATTTTGATAAATTTTAACAAACTGAGTACATTTGTGTGAAAATTTAGAAAGAGAAATAAAGTGTTATCACACCACAAGGGACTTAACATGTCAACATCCTTCACTACTCACCTCATCCAGAGGTAACAAGTGTACAACGTTGACTACCATTAATTATGCTTAATTATGACCATTCCACAATATATAAAATTGAATTAAAAGACCGGGTGGGGTGGCTCACGCCTGTAGTCCCAGCATTTTGGGAGGTCAAGGCGGGTGGATCACCTGTGGTCAGGGGTTCGAGACCAGTCTGGCCAACATGATGAAACCCCATCTCTACTAAAAATACAAAAATTAGCTGGGAGTGGTAGCATGCACCTGTAATCCCAACTGCTCGGGAGGCTGAGACAAGACAATCACTTGAACCTGGGAAGCGAAGGTTGCAGTGAGCTGAGATCGCATCACTGCACTCCAACCTGGTTGACAAGAGTGAGACTCCATCTGGAAAAAAAAAAAAAAAGAATTAAAAGAGTATAAAATCTCTTTTGATTAGCACTGTGTACGCAAGAGTCATTTAAATTGTTATGTGTAGTTGTAGCCCATGAATTCTTGTTGTCATACAAAAGTACAACTCTACCAAAATCCTTAATCCATTCTATCCTGGATATATATCTGGGCTGCTTGCAAGGTTTGGGCATTATAATTTCGCCACCATAAATATTCTTGTATATTTCTTTTGGTAAACATATTTATATAGTCATGTATTGCTTAACAATGGGGATATATTCTCAGAAATGCATCATTAGGTAATTTCTTGTTGTGCAAATGTCACAGTGTATACATAGAAACCTTACACAAACCTTACTACATACTTGGGATATATGATGTAGCCAGCCTGTGAAGTACACTAAAACCTGAACAATATGTTACTATACTAAATATCCAGGCAATTTTAACACTTTGGTAAATATTTGTGTACTTAAACATTGAAAAACCACAATACAGTATGGTATAAGATAAAAAATGGTATGTGTGTCTAAGGCACTTACCATGAATAGAACTTGCCGGCCTAGACGTTGTCTGTGTGAGTCATTGAGTGAGTAGTGAGTAAAACTGAAGGTCCAGAACTTAATTGTACACTACTTTAGACTTCATAAAACTGCAAACTTAGTGTACTTTAAAGTTATTAAAAACTTTTTCTACAATAAGTTAACCTTCGTTTATGGTCTTTTTTTTTTTTTTTTTTTACTTTATAAATTTAATTTTTTAACTGTTGATCCTTTTGTGCTAACAGCTTAAAACACAAATATATGTGCAGCTGCACAAAATATTTACCTTCTTTATATCCTTCTTCTACAAGCTTTTTTATGTTTCTAACTTGCTAATTGTTTTAATATTTTTATTAAAAATAAAGACCCAAACACACACATTAGCCCGGCCTACACAGGGTCAGGATAATCACTATCACTGTCTTCCACCTCCACATCTTATCCCACTGAAAAGTCTCCAGGGGCAATAATACACATGAAGCTGTCATCTCCTATGATAACGATAGCTTCCTCTGTAATATCTACTGAAGGACCTACATGAGGCTGCTTTACAGTCAACTTTTAAAATATAACTAGAGGAGTATCCCCTAAAATAACAATAAAAATGTAGGGTAGTAAATACATAAACAGGTAACATTGCTGTTTATTGACTACCATTAATTATTTTGTATTCTCTACTGTACATGTTATATTATGTATTAAGTGTTCTGTATTGTACATATTGTATTTTCTATCATTTTGTATGACTGGCAGAGCAGTAGATTTGTTTATACCAACATCACCACAAACATGTGAGGAGTGCCTTGTGATACAATGTTACCATGTCACTAGTCAATAGAAAATTTGTAGCTCCATTATACCCTTACTGAACCATTGTTGAATATGTGATCCATCACTGACTGAAATGTGGTTATGCGGAGCATGACTACATTACTCTATCTGTTTATATTGGCTTTATGCCTTAAACCTGAATTGTTGCTGATAGAGAATGCCTATCATGAGCTCTTAGACATATTCTGAGTTTTCCAAAGACAGTACCAAAATAGATACACCCATTTACACTCCCACTAGCAATGTGTAAGAGGTCTGTTTTCTTTACATTCTTACCAATAATAGTTCTTGTCAGCATTTTTCATTTAGCTCTTCTGGTGGGTGTTGTGTTGTATAGCATCTCATTCTGAGTTTGTTTTGCATTTTACTATTGCTTGATGAGTTAGAACTTTTTTCTCATGTTTTTTGGATATTTTGATATCTTCTTATCTATAAGGCCTGTTCAAATCTTTTTCCAAATTTTCTATTAGATTGTCTTACTGGTTTTAGCTTTGAAACAAGGTTGAATGTAACACCTTTATCATATATGTGTGTATGTATACGTATATATGAATTAAATTTAAAATATTTTTGCCATTCCATGTCACATTTTTCACATACTGAATAATATATTAGATTAATAATTTATAATTTAAATATACTACACATTATCAATTTTTTCCTTTATAGTAGCAATTTTTGTACTCGTTTTCAGATATCTTTACTGAAGTGAAAGACAATTATTCCCCTACATTTTATTCTAATAGACTCACTGTTGTACTTTTTACATTTATATACATTCTCTCTGAAATTGTTTTTTGTGTAGAATGTGAGGAAGCTTTTTTCCTTCTTTGTATATTTAATTGATCTAACATTATTTTCAAAAGGCCATTCTTCCTCCACTGCATTCCACTGCAGTTTCTCCATTCCACAATGTCACTTTGTCCTGAGTCAGATGGCACTATATGTGTGAATTTGTTAATTCGACAATTTAAATCTTTTCTTCAGCCAACACAAGTCTCCTTTGAAAAAATGCTTAAATAAGTGTATATTGCTCTCTACCCCAAAAGATGAAGGGAGAGAGGATTATGTAAATTACCACAATGACTTTCAAACTTTTTTTACTACAAGAAAAAGATAGAAGTAAATTTTATATTGCAACCCACTATACACAGAACATAACACACACACACACACACACACACACACACACACAACCTGTGGGTGTTTGGAATTAAATGGCATGGGTTCTTCTTCTAAAGGTAGCATCTACTTTCCTTTAGACCCATTCTTGAACAAACTGTGGTCAAAACAGCTTCAGCAGAAAACATTTTAAGAGGATGAAATGAAAAAAAATTACTTTGTTTAGTACTTTCAGATATACATACATCCAAAAAATATATACAAGCATACTTATATATTCATACTCAGTAAGACAAATATGTTAAACATATGCCTCATGGTCTTGAATAATGACTTGATTGTCTAATCAATCTTTATTATATTTGTAACAAAAATAATATTACCAAAAAACAGAAAAAAATTCAGAAATGTTTTTCAAAGTTATGATTGCTGCAAGAAGTATAGCAAATTAGAGCTTATAAAAACTTACCATCATATAAACATTTAGCATGAAGCCCATTGATGTAATACATGCACATCTATCTGTTGATGTTATCGACTCCTTTATTCTCCTCTGTTTAATATTTTATGAAGGGTAAAGCTATATTATAAAACGTTATCATTGCTCATGATAATGTATATTTAGATTTAAAATACATGTTTGTATGTAGATATATGCATACAGATGTGTGTGTGTGTGTTTGTATGTGTGTATTTTAGAGACTGACTTATAGTTTAGTAAAAGAAAAACAGAAAATATGAGAAGGCCATTATGTTGAACAAATACAAAAGGAATACATACTCAATCAGGAAATCAGACTTTGACTATTAGGTATTTTTGAACTTCTTGCTACAGTACCACATACTGATTAACCTCCGTAAACTCTGCTACAGCCTATATTTACTCATCGTGGAGATCTAAGGAGTTAAAAGAAATTGAAACATGTGCTTAGCTGACAAAAATAGAAACAGGGAGAATATTCCAACAAATGGAGTCAACCACAAAAGGCCCACCAGCACCCAAACATCCTGTTAACGGACGCTCAGCTCACAGCCCACCTGCATCCAGCATCCTCTCTGCAATCTTTCAGCCTAAGTAGCATGACTTTATAAACCACCCCTGCATTATCAAATCAAAAATTTGATAATGTGGAGTATATTTAAATTATGAATTATATTATCTAAAATATTATTTAGAATGCAAAAAATGTACCCTAGAATAGAAGAAAATACTAAAATTTATTTCATATATACATATACATATGCACACATATGATAAAGATCTTATATTCAACATTACTTCAAAACTAAAATCTATCATACAATCTAATAGAAAATTTGGAAAAGGATTTGAACGGGGCTTATAGATAAGATGATAGGAAAATATCCTCTTTGCAGACAGCAGACAAGCTTCCCTCTGCTGTCTTGCCTGTTGCTCCCTTGCAACATATCTCTGCACTTTACTCCAAATAAATTTTGCTTTCTAAACTCATTACCATCTTGGTAAATCACTTAATTAACCCACATGCCAGATTCAGACATTTTTTGACAACAACATTTTGGTAGCCCCTAAAGGGACCTTTCTCCCTACAGAAACTCTCTCTCTGTGGGAAATCTCTCCATATGCGCGACTCTCTCTCCTCTGCCTTTCTCCCCTTCTACTCAAGACCCTTGGAGGTCAGTGTCTAAGTATAGAGACAACTGAAGGTGTCTAGTCAGGGCTACACTCTGATGAAACTGAAGGGTTTCCATGCAGAAATGTGTGACCACCACCACCTGCTCAGGTGAGGGACCGAGGTTAATTTTTCTTTTTCAGCCTTCCAGCAGTCAGCTTATAGCAGCTCTCTGGTAGTTGATGGTACCAGGCCAGGGCCACCCCCTCATGTTACCTGAAGGCCAAGGGGTAAACAGGGCTGGCTGCCTTGCTCGTAATGGAGGAAGACTCTCTTTTCCTCTCTGGTCAGAGGTCCCAAATCCCTTTGTGTGAAGCCACAAACATTTTAGGAGACTTAGACCCTCTTTCTCACTTGCTCTAATTCTCTCATGAAGACAACCTGCTGCCTGCTTCAGAGGTTCTCAGATCATGTCATCTCAAGTGGCTTCAGAGTGATGAATCTCCCACTGTTGTTCCCTCTCCTTAGCTGGTTTCAGGCTGAATTCTCCCTTCCCCCTGTTTCTTCATATTGGACTGGCCATCCAGCAAAATGCCCCAGTGCCATCAGCACCAGTGCTGTAAGCTGTTGGCCCCAGTGACAGAAGATTCTTACAACAGTTGGGACTCCCCTTTGGAAAATGTGTCTCAGAGTCCCTTAGCAGATGTGAGTGGAACCCTTTTGCTTGGCAGGATGCCCAAGTGAAAATGCAGTTTGTGTCTCCAGTTGACATTAGCTCCAAGCAGCCGAACATTTTTCAGTCCCAGCATAGAGCAAACTCCATCTATTCATACAGACTCACCTCTGGGTTGCAACCTAAAACATTGGGACAGATTTGGCCCCCAGACTCTCAAAATGCCTAATTTTCTGAGTTATGTAATTTGGCCTCCCAGATCAATTAACCTGGTCTCTGAAAAAGACTATGGATTATAATGCTCTTTTGCAACTTGATGTGCTCTGTCACAACATTTCTAAATGACCTGAAGTTCATTATGTCCAGGCTTTCATGACTCTCTCTCAGGATCCTGATCTCTGCCAAACCTATTGAATGTGCTTAGCTAAATTTTCTAACCTTCTGGCTCCTGTTACGTTCTGGATGACCCTTCCTTTGCCCTTTTCCACTTTTTGCATCCAGATAGACCAATTGAGAACACCCCTGCATCTTCTTCCTCTGACAAGTCACCTACACGTTCAACTATACCTACTCTACCTGCTCCTTCTCCCTCACTTTCTCCTCATCATCTCAAACTTGTATGTCATTTTCCAGTGCCTCCTCATTAAGGGATCCTTCTCCACTTTACATACTAGGTCAGGGTCAGTTATAATTACATTTTGGGCCCAGAAAAGGTTCTGCTACACGGAGAAGGGGCAAATGGGGATCTAGGCACCATCAGAGTCCTCTCTCAGAAAGAAGCTAAGTTTAGCTCCTGTAACCAGGACTCTTTGATTTCACAAAGGAATTCAAAGGACTTACATTTTCTTTAATCTCAAATGGCATGACCTTTATATTAACCTTACCACCTATTGTATACATGAGAGAAGACTTTAATTCTGTCTCTAGCTCAACAATGGGCAGATGAGGTTCATACCCAGAACCCTCAGGAGTCTGGCCCAGGGAGAATGACAGTCCCTGATGTCGATCCTATATGGGGCTACCATGAGTAAAATGCTGGGGCAGGTAATGTTGTAATTATATGATTACCTCTATAATTAAAGGCATGGAAAAGGCTGTCATAAACCAGGCAACTACCCCAAACTAAGAGAGATAACACAGTGGTCAAATAAAAACTCAACTATATTTTGCTCCACGCTGGCCAAAGCCATGAGAAAATATACTAATATGAAACCTAAGAAGCCCTCGATATTCTGGCTGTTCATTTTCTCAGCCAAGCCTCTCCAGGTATTAGGCACAAACTCTGGAAACTAGACCAAGAAACAAAAACTCTTTTCCTCACTTAGCTGGACGCAGCCCTCAGGTCTTTAATAATCTGGAGGAAATGTTGCAGGTGAAATGAGGTGGGAAGGATTGAGAAAGAGATGAATGGCAGGATCACTACAAGGCTGCTGCCATTGCAAATTCTCTGTACATACCAAGGACCCCAAGTCAGCCATCAGGTTGGACCCTAATGACCACTAAGGAGCCCACTATCTGCTATTGCTATAATCAACCAGGGGCTATTAGCCAGAACTTCCCAAACCCTCCCCAAACATCTGCTGTTCCTTATAGACCACCAGGTGGCCCCTGTGCACACTGCAAACAAGTGGGACATTGGAGAAGGGATCTCTTCCTCATGTGAGAGGGTTATCCCACAACCAACAACTCCCATTATGGGCCAATTTGGGAGGATGACAACAGCAAATGCCCCTAACTCTGCTCACAGATGAGATGAGAAACCACCCAGGCTTCTTTATTTACATTCTCTATAGCTGAGCTTTGGATAACTCTAAATGTGGCAGGGAATAAAATTGAGTTTTTCATCAACACAGAGGCTACTTATTGAGAATTAACTAGTTTTTCCAGAGCTACCTATTGGTTCTCAATCATCCTCATTGGCATAGGCAGCAAGCTACAGCAGGAATGCTTCACCTCCCCTTTACTGTGCACTCTGAAGAAAAAATGTTTTTACTGACTATTTCCTGGTTCTGTCAAGCTGTGCTATCTCCCTACTTGGAAAAGATAAAGTGACAAAACCTAAACTAACTTTCAGTTCCCTAAGCATGCCCACCCAGTATTAGCATTACTAGCTCCTGTCACCAAAAGCTACAATCTCCTAAAATCCTACATCTTACAACAAGTTCCTCTATAAGTATGGGATACCGCCATTGCAGGATGTTCTTTGTTTGCAGATTCTGTAAAAATCCATCTTGATAACCTGAA
This sequence comes from Papio anubis, assembly GCF_008728515.1. NCBI lineage: Eukaryota > Metazoa > Chordata > Mammalia > Primates > Cercopithecidae > Papio > Papio anubis. Next base: position 128,659,486 of record NC_044977.1, read on the forward strand.
CATATTCCCAGTCCCAATATCCCTTAAAGCCTGAAGCCCAAATGGGCCTAGAACCCTTAATGAAAAAGTACTTGAGCATGGGATTATTATGCCCTTGCAAATCACCATGTAACTTCCTAATCATAGCAATCAGAAAGTCAACCAGCACCTACAGAATGGTCTAAGACATAAGGGCTATCAACAAGGCAGTAATCCCTATACATCCATCATTCCCAATCCCTATACCCTTTTAGGCCAGATTGCCTCTGGTATCTCATGGTTCAGAGAATTAGATTTAAAGATGCCTTCTTTTGCATTCTAGTACCTCCAAACTCCCAATTGTTAGTTGCCTTTGAATGGCAAAAATCCCTCTATCCATGTTTCTCATAATTAACCTGAATGGTCTTCCCTCAGGGATTTAACAACTAAAGACCTGTTGATATGATTTGTCTGTGTTTCCACCCAAATCTCATCTTGAATTCCCATGTGTTGTGGGAGGGACTCAGTGGGAAGTGATTGAGTCATGGGGACAGTTTTTTCCTGTGCTCTTCTCCTGATAGTGCATAAATCTCATGAGATCTGATGGCTTTATAAGGAGTAGTTCCCCTGCACAAGCTCTCTTTTTGTCTGCTGCCATCCATGCTTGCCCCTCCTTGACTTCCACTGTGATTGTGAGGCTTCCCCAGCCATGTGGAAGTATAAGTTCCATGAAACCTCCTTCTTTTGTAAAATGCCCAGTCTCAGTTATGTCTTGATCAGCAGTGAAAATGGACTAATACACCTGTCCTCCTTCCAACTCTCTCCTATAGTGCACTGCTTTAATATGTTGATGGATTGCTTATTTTCAGCCCAACTGAAAATGTTTCAGATTTAAATACTGTTAAAACTCTCCAGAAATAAGTTACAAAGTTTCTCTTCCTAAGGCTCAAATCCCCACCCAGAGGTTTCAAATTCTGGGACTCACACTCACCACCAGGTTCAAAGGTCTCTGAGCACTGCAAAAGTCTTATCCTGAACATGGACATTCCATCCACTAAACAGCAGTTACACTCTTTCCCAAGAATGGCAAGTTTTGGTTGCACTTGGATGCCCCAACTTGGACTCATAGCAAAACCTCTTTATGAGGTGCTACAAGGACCAGAGGAGGAGACTCTTTACTGAAACTCTGAAATGGACAATGCCCTAGAAACCCTTAAATGAGTCCTCACTGTTGCCTCAGCTCTGGCCTTGCCAGATCTTAGAAAACTTTTTTATTTATTTCTACATGAAAGAAGGGGTATTATCATTAAAGTCCTAGCCCAGCCATTAAAACCTTCCCAGGGACCTATCACTTACGTATCAAAAACCCCTGACCTGGTAGCACAGTGATGGCCTGGATGCCTCTAGGTCCTAGAATCCGTGGCCCTCTTGGTTGAGGAGGCCTCCCAGCTAACTCTGGCCACGGAATACATCCTAGATGAGGTAATGAATATCCAAAACTCAAAGGTTTTCCACTAGATCTCAAATAGCCAAATTAGCAAATATCAAACGCTCCTTCTACGGGCATCAGAATAAAGTATCAAACCATACCATACCCTCAATCCTGCCACCCTGTTACCAGAACCAAATGCAGAAGGATCACTTGAATACTTATGCTGAGAACCCATAGATTTATCCTGTAGCATACTCTAAATCTCTGGGGTACTCTCCTCACAAATCCAGAGTCCACATGGTACACATACGGCAGCAGCTTCATGCTAGAGATGACCTGATTATCAGAGTATGCTATCATTAGCCTCACTAAAGAAATGGAATCAGAACCTCTACCAGGCAACATCATCTCAGTCCAGAGAGAGAACTCTGCTCTTACCTTACAATTAGAAGTAGGCACGAGGCTTAGCACTAGCAAAAGAGTTAGCCTATGCCTTTCATGTAGTTCATGCCCATGCAGCCTTTTGGTAGGAAAGAGGACTTTTAACCACCCCAAATACTCCAATTAAGAATGCTCCTGAAATTATGATCTTGTTTGGAGGCAATGATGCTTCCCACACAGGTAGTTATCATTCATTGCAAAGTCCATCAGAGGAACAATGGTAAAATCTCTATCACGAACAACTGGGCTGATAAATAAGCAAACACAGTCAGCAGGCTCCCCATTCAGACTGTCTTAGTTCCTACTCTAATTCCCTCATCTCTTTAACTTACTGGTAAATTTATTTCTCCCAGAATGCAGCAATTCCACACTAAGCTTCTAAGGATGCAAGGGGATCAGCCAATTGTCCCCAGAGATCCCCACAAATCTTGTTTAGACTCGACTGGACATCAGCTCTGTAGGGACATGCTCTTTCTCCCAAAGTTCCATTCTTCAGCCGTGCCCAATATTTTATGTCCCATAATATAAGACCCACAGCCCATAGGGTACAACATAGAGAACACACACTCAGAAATACACACACACACACACACAAACACACACACCGTGCGTGTGTGTGTGTGTGTGTGTATATATATATATCATATAAACACATTAAAACTAAAAAACTTTTAACAAAAACTTTAACGTGTCAATTTGATGGAATATTTCAAGATGCATATTTCCATATTACGTACTATAATGTAATTTGCTTACAAACTGACAACCATAGTTAGGGTCAGTTCCACAACCCAGGCCAGCAGGAAGTAGTTGAAAGATGAGACCTCCACTCAAAGACCAAAGATTTGTCCTTGTTGTTCTGTCAGGGGAAAATGTGAAGTCTAATGAGTTAAAAGAAAATTGAAAAAAAGACTTAGCCAGTAGGAAAATAAAGAGAGGAAAGAATGTTTCAAGAAATGGAGTCCACCACAAAAGGTTACAGGCACTTAACTCACAGCCTACCCAGTCTACAAGCATTCGGCCTAAGCAGCATAATCCTATAAAACTCCCTTCCAGCCTCTGCCCCTTTGCAGACAGCAGACAGCCTTCCCTCTGCTGTCATGCCTTTTGCTCTCTTGCAACGTATCTCTCCCTTTTCCCTAAATAAATTTATCTTTCTAAACTCATTACTGTCTTGGTAAAGCCCTTTACCACCCACATACTGGTCTCAGACAGTCATTGACCAAGACACTCTTCATTAAATTGTAATACCCTTTATTTCATTTGCTTTCTATAAATTTCTGGTTTTACTTCTGAGAATTTCTGTGAACTTGAGTAATTAATTTAATCTATGTAGACCTCAAGTTGATCCCAAATTATTCCTATGATTAGAATATGAATGTTAGATTCCTAAGGACCCTATGTATTTTTTGTTTATCTCTTTCCCACAGTTATCGAAAGCTCTCTAATACATATAAAATTTGACTTAATGAAAAATATTAATAAACTGTTTGAAGTAAGAAATAATCCCTGTATAAATGTTATTTGGTACAACAAAGAGAACACAACACACTCACACATACATATACACACACACATACATATATACACATAGATATATACATATATAAAAATATGTGTGCTTTAATGTGTTTATATATTGTTACATATGTATATATGTATGTATAACATAATGTATAAACACACTAAAACTGACAAACTTTATGTTAAAATTTAAATGTCTCAATTTGATGTACTATTTCAGTAGGAATATTGCCACATTCCATATTGTAGCATTAAAAGCCAGGGCTCTTATGGGATTATAATATGTCTTTATATGTAGGTAACTATGGTAGGTGAAAAAGTATTTCTTGAAAATTGTCTTAAATATCTTAAATATTTGTTTTTTAAAATTAATATTAAGTTTCAGCAAATATTTATTTTTAACTTAAAAAAATTTTTTTAACTCCAAAATCACCATACAAAATTGATTTTTGGCAACATTAAGAAAATAATTTAAATCATTCATTAATAGATAATTTTTGAAACAACAGTACAGTTATCTTTCCTACCATTCTACTCTACAATATATCATTTCTCTATTTAATGAGCCCCACCACTGTCACAACTGCTGCCATAGGCTTGCAGTCTTTGGGGTGGGGGAGGACATGGACCAAGAAACAAAGGAACAAAGAAAACCAATAAACTTTAACAAATTGCGTTAGTTACAATGAAGCAAATACTCAGAGCAGAGAAGTATTATCCATCTCTTAAAAGAGATAGGAAAAAACAGAGGGAGTGAGTTACTTTAATTAGGTGAGTCGTTTAAAACCTCTTAAAAAATTTATTTAATTTGAATCCCTGAAAATGAAAAAGTCGCTCAAATAAACTAAAGAGAGAAATTCTTCCAGGAATTGAAAACAGTTTGCACAGAGCTCTGAGTTGGGAAAGAATCGGGAGGCCTGTTCTAGGAACCATGAGAAATTCAGTGTGGCTGCATCATAGTGAGCCAAGGATATAAGGAGCATAAGTGGGGCTGAGAGGGGTCCTATAAGGCACAGCCTTGAGGAAGAGGGAGACTTTTTGAGTTCTGTGTAAATGTAGAGAGATAAAAGATAAAAGTGAGGGTTTATTGTTGTTGTTGTTAAGCAAGAAGTAATTTCATCCGTTATATTTCAGAAGCTCACTGTGGAAACAATATCTAGGAAAACAAAAATGGAAAAAGGAAGACAATATTACAGAAGTATAAGTGAAATATTGTGAAGCCTGGACTAGAGTTTCAGCCATAAATATAAAGAGAAGTCAATGGATTTGCAAAATATTTTCAAATTAAGATGTATAGAATGTGTTGATAGTTTGAATTTGTTAGGTAAAAGAAAGTGAGGGATCAAAGAGTAATCTCCAGATGTAGCTTCGAAGGCTTGATGAATAGTAGTGTAATTTCCTTTGATGAGAAAGACGGGATAGAAGAGCAGGAGGCTGGTAAAGTGAGGACAATCAAGAATCCACCTCTGTACATGGAGCAGACACATATATGACAATGAAATGGATATGACAGGTAGGCAAACTAAAATATTGTAATGTATAGGACAGAAGTATGAGATACAGATGTGGATTTAGAGACAGTTAGTGAATGTATGTAAAATAATAGAAAAGACAAGATTACCTATAAAGTATAAAGATGACAAGTGAAATAGTAGAACAGAAAAATAATAAACTAGGTACTCTCTGAATACGGCAGACAGATTATTTTCTACACTGTTGGGAGAACAGTAACTGTAGAACCTCAGTAATTTAACAAAAGCCAATGCTTATTTTTGGTTCACAATACATATATTTTTTGAGTTAGCTGAAGCCCTAGTCTTGTCCTCATCTGGGGAATCTGGCTGAAGAAGAAGACATTATCTGGGCTTAAATATTCTGCACAGAAATGCTTCACATCACTTCCCATCATATATTACTGAACAAAGCTCACTGGACAGGCAACATTAACATCAGTGTAGTAGAAGGTATACTCATGCTTAGGGAAGAGGCTCCAGGGAGAGGATGTAAACAATCTGAACAACAATAAAATTGACTTCAGACATAAAAGCCTATGTACTCTCTCCAAAATTATATATGGCTTGAACATCTATGTTTTTTATTCACCTTATATTTATTTGTTCAATGCTTATGTTTCAGTGGTTTGTTAATTTCCTTTTATTTTTATCAGAATACACATGTCAAAAACATTAAGCCATACAGAAAATCTTAGACTGAATAGTAGCCATCTCCAGAAACATTCTTCTTTACTTCCAGTGCTCCATCCAAAGGGCAAAAAAATTTAACTTCCCACTTCTCACCAAGGTGTAAGTGTAAATGTGAAATGGAAATGTAAGTAAAATTAAAATGTGAATGTCCAGACCTAATATATGTTTTTGCCTATCTGGTAAATAACATATTGTTTGCCAGAATTTACATAATTTTTTTTATATTTGTGTCACAGCTTTGGTTATCAATTGAATACTCTATGTATCCCAATAGTTAGCAAGGTTTATAAATATTACATTCTAAAAGAGTTGTTATATTTAGTATTTACATGTTTGAAAGGAAAAAATGGAAAAATAAACAAGTGTGACTATATTATTTGTATAATTTAACCCATTGATTTAATATGATTAGAAATTACGAGTCATAGATTATTTTCCCAAAATAAATCAATTATTTTCTTTTGCTGAAGAAAAATATTCTCAACATATCCAGTGACTGAACTGCATTCTTCAAGGATACAGGTAGTTTTAATTTGAATAGTTTATGGAAGAATTGATTTGCTTTTCTTTTAAAAAGGACTGATGACATGCAAATCCGTCAAGTGTTCCATATTTATTTATTTTTATTTTTTATTTTTAAAAAGGGCTGATGAAAATGGACTGGGGATAAGTGAAAATGACAAACTCATATTTCTTCTGGTTCCTGGGAAAATCACCAGAGATATAAAGTGGCAATGCATTCTACGTATTCCACTGCCTCTTTACACTTTGCATAGACAGCATGTGCTTGATAAATTGTGAAATTCTGGCAGATGGCAGTTTGAAAGTTGTTGAAAGTGCAAACAGGAATTAAGATAATTTCTAGAATATCTGTGTAACAGAATAGTCATTTGAGTTTAGAGTCAGTCTTATGGTTACTTTTCCTTGCAAAAATCTGGGCATCACGAGATCATCCCTGCTATAAAAATTAGGTACATAAATCTGAGCAAAAACCAGAGCAACAAAAGTAGAACCATTCTACAGAAATAAGGGTATGCTTGCGATTTTACTGATAAGTGAGAAGCCAAAGGGTTCCTTTTTTAGAACTTTGAACTAGGAAATCAGAAAGTTAAACCTTGTCCAGATTTGGCTGTTTTTAACAGGTTTAACTTTTGATTTCTTAGTTTCTAGTACTCTACTATATATATTGGGTTACAGTCTAACTAATATTGAACAATATAGAAAATTAATGTTGACTAAACTGACACAAGACAAAAATCTCCCCAGAGGAAACCCTTCCTGTTCAGTATATGCTTAAGTTCAACAAACTATAGAACAAACTATATTTGCTTAGTATTCTACAGCACAGGTTTTTGCATCTTCCCATAAAAGGTGTCTGAATAAATTCTCAAGATAAATAATTTCTCTAAGTAGTTTTAAAGCTTAATGTATCAACTGAGAATACTCCTCAACTGCCAATTTCAACTAAGATGTGGTGAAAAGTAACAACCAATTCAGTAAGAATCAGCCCTTATACAATTATGACTTAGAAAAGGCTGTCTGACCTCTTTCAGACATATTGCATGTTGTCAGCCAAATGGATGACTAAGAGTTCACATTCTACCTTTTACTTTGCATCACCCATCAAGGTTAAACATTTGATGTCCATATGAACTACATTTTCAGAGGTTCCCTGTATATTTTAGAGATTATAGCAAGATGTGTGCTCCCAATTCATAAAGCCTCCAAGATTCTACAAAATAAAGTTAAGTAACCCAGCTTCATCCAGACTACAAGAATAAGCTTTTCATCTTCAAAGTCTTCTGGTATAAGGAAGTTAAAATTAAACCTAAGTTACTTTACTCACACATTTTGCAATTCCAGAATATAATGAGACATTTCCTTGTTAGAATATATCCTCAGTCTGCTTTTTAAAAGTTTGGCAGTTTAAATAGTATTGCCTGCCATGTTTTCTCTTTGTTTGATTAAAAAAAATAAGCAAAAAAACCAAAAAACAAAATGAGACAAAAAACTTGGCATCCAGTGATAACATATGTTTGTATACACAGCACTTGAATGTGTGTTTGTATGTTGTATTCATAAGTAGGCAAAACCAAGGGATAAGGAAGAACAGATATAGAAGGAAAAAAGTGAAAGGGAAGAAATATTAACACTTAGTATGGTAGATAGACAAATAGAAAGATATATAGATAAAATTTTGCCACAAAAAATAAAAGGGAATGGGAAATGAGGAAAGATTTGTGGTGACAAATTTTTCACTCTCTCCTGTCTTTTTCAAACCTGACCCTTTCCTCAACTCTACGCCTGGGTCTTAAATCTCAAACAACCCACAGCCTTGCTTCTGAGGGAGGTTTCAAATTTCACAGTTTTTATGAGATGAATTGTGACTTCCCAAAATTTGTATGTTGAAGCCCTAATCCCCAGTACCTCAATACAAAATTGAAATTGTATTTCTATATAAAGTCTTTAACGAGGCCATAAAGTTAAAAATGAAGCCATTAGGTTGGACCTTGAACCAATCTGACTGGTGTCTTTACATGAAGAGGATTAAGACACATAAAGAGACACTAAGATGCATACATATGGAGAAAAGACCATGTGAGACACAGAGAGAAGGACTCATCTGCAACGCAAGGCTCGAGGCTTCAGAAGACACCAATACTATCCAACCTGTCAACGTCTTGATCTTGGACATCTCACCTCAACAGCTGGGAGACAGTAAATTTCTATGTTTAAGCCATCCTGTGTGTGGTATTTTGTTAGGAAAGCCTGAACTGACTAAATACAACTGTTGACCTGGGAACAACACCTGATCATACTTTGAGATATAATCCCAAATTATTTAAAATACTGGGATAAAGGAGAGGAATGGTTCTAGTTGTCAACCATGTGCCATATCACTCCGAAATTCATTGATTTACAAAGATAAACATAACATTCTTATTATTTTTATGTTCTTTATTTGGAATCGTTTGTTAAAAATGTAAGTCCCTGGATAACTTCCTTTCCTTTCTCCCTCAATCAAAATGGCTATACATTTAGTTAAATTTTCTTACTAAAATCCATCCTTTATAGTAAGGTTTGCTGTTGTATTTTGACAGTGTTTAAATTTTTATATGGCACAATGTATCCGTCCGTTCTCATGCTGCTAATACAGACATTCCTCAGACTGTGTAATTTAAAAAGAAAAGAGGTTTAGTTGATTCGCAGTTCAACGTGACTGAGGAAGCCTCACAATCACAACAGAAGGCGAAAGAGGAGCAAAGGCATGTCTTACATGCCAGTAGGCAAGAGGGCATGTGCAGGGGAACTGCCCTTTATAAAACCAACAGATCTTGTGAGGCTTATTCACTATCACAAGAACAGCATGAGCAAGATTCGCTTACCTCTCACCAGGTCCCTCCCAGGACAAGTGGGGATTATGGGAACTGTAATTCAAGATGAGAGTTGGATGAGGAAACAGCCAAACCATATCACATGCATTCTTGTTGATTAGAAGAATGCCTATATTGCCCATAAATCATAGAGAATGAGGTAAAATTATTTTGAATATTTTATAATTTCTGAGATGGTTTTTTCATATATATGTATATATATAAATATATGGCACAGAGTGCAACATCCATCTATTTTATTTTCCTAAACAATTTGAAATTGCACACCTGAGTTGACCTTTCTAAACCATTTGGTAGTAAACTACTCAGAGTTCAGAAATTTGAGGAAAATTTATTTTATATTGAGGTTGCTGAAGCCTTTCCCTTAATTGTATTATATTTGAAGTATTTGCACATCGTTATATAAATCTTATTTATGCTAGCTTATTCATTATGCTATAGGGTCCAGTCTGACCATTTGTATCAGATTGTTTTATGGACATTTTTGCTTTCTATTTGAAATTCTTTTTTTTTTTTTTTTCATTTTTCATTTTTTTTTTAATTTATTTATTATTATTATACTTTAAGTTGTAGGGTACATGTGCATAACATGCAGGTTTTATTACATATGTATACTTGTGCATGTTAAGTCTGCACCCCTCAACTCGTCATTTTACATCAGGTGCTCCCAATGCAATCCCTCCCCTCCCCTCCCCATGATGATAGGCCCCGTTGTGTGATGTTTCCTCTTCCTGAGTCCAAGTGATCTCGTTGAACAGTTCCCACCTATGAGTGAGAACATGCACGGTGTTTGGTTTTCTGTTCTTGTGATAGTTTGCTAGAATGATGGTTTCCAGCTGCATCCATGTCCCCTACAAAGGACTATAAACTCATCCTTTTATGGCTGCATAGTATTCCATAGGTGTATATGTGCTACGACTGTAATCCAATCTGTCACTGATGGACATTTGGGTTGATTCCAGTCTTTGCTATTGTGAATAGTGCTGCAATAAACATACGTGTGCATGTCTTTTATAGCAGCATAATTTATAATCCTTTGGGTATATCCCCAGTAATGGGATGGCTGGGTCATATGGTACATCTAGTTCTAGATCAGCGAGGAATCGCCATACTGTTTTCCATAATGGTTGAACTAGTTTACAATCCCACCAACAGTGTAAAGTGTTCCTATTTCTCCACATCCTCTCCAGCACCTGTTGTTCCTGACTTTTATTGATCGCCATTCTAGCAGTTGAGATGGTATCATTGTGGTTTTGATTTGCATTTTCTCTGATGGCCAGTGATGATGAGCATTTTTTCATATGTCTGTTGGCTGTATGAATGTCCTCTTTTGAGAAATTCTTAATTAAAATTTTTGAAAAAGGTTAATGGTTGAGTTTACTGTAGTTTATTCTATCAAATATTAAAAATTTCAGTATCTACAATAATAGCTGTTTAAATAATATAAAATTGTAATATCTATAATAATAGCTATTTAAGTAAAGCAACTCAAACAATAGATTGTTACTTACTCCATCATATTCAATGACTAAACAAGTCCACAAATACCCATGTTTTAAAAATTATTCAGAGTACATATAATTATCATTAAATTTTGGAGAATATTATGGGTTTAATCTGGGGAGAAACTGATGTGTTCATATGTTAATGACCTAATTATTTGGCCCTTAAACAAAACCAAGATATATTGATATTTTTGTTTTTGTGTAAACTTGAAATTTGAACATTTTGATAATTTTTTAAAAGTATACTTTTCCTAATATATAAAAGTCATGCTGATATGCCAGAATCATATAGTAAGAAATATTTACTCAGTAACCATTATATGTCTATAATATATTGAAAGCCATCAACATTTCACCAGAATATTTCCCATAATTTGATCGAATATGACCAATACTTTTTGTTAATGAATCCCCAACCCTATGTCCAACACCTCTATCCCTTTGCACATCCTCCTGTGGAGTCAGGGCAGCAGGTGACCATGCAGCTTAAGGTCTCATAATGAAATTGATATTGTCTCAACAATCTAGCCATAAATTTCTGCACATGCCATAACAATATATTAGTAAATAAAAATGATAAATAAGATATTAAGCAGGGGTAGATCTGGAAGGTATAAGTAAGTTGCATAAGCAGGGGGCTCAGACCACGTCAATAGCAACTCCTGTTGCACTGCCCTCCCTCCCTAAATCCATGTTTATGTACTGCTAGGGTACTCTTCTTGAACAGTTGATTGAGGAAAAAGAAAATCTTGAGCCTGATTTATATGTGGTTATGTCTGACATACTGATACCATCTGAAAGTGGACAAATATAACACTACACACTCTCACAGGTTACACTGAAGGATAGTGGTGAAAGAACATCCTTCTAGTAAGCAGAACTTTGAATAGTACATTTGGAGGCCTATTACATATGAAGTGATAGGTGACTGGAAACACAGATTTGCATTGATTTAGGGAAAGTACTATGGTCTGTTTGGATGAAACAGGATTGGAAAATTAGTTATAAGTGAAAGAAGTATTATAATGAAACTTCCAGAATAAGCCTGCACTGCGAAGATGTTTGTGTCCCATATGATTGGGGACACATAGGACCCATAACAGAGAAGGTTTTTAATAATGAGGTGGACAAAATGCCATGTTCTGTGGATGTCATAAGTCTTTTCTTGGTCATTCCTGTGCTTGGTCAATGGATGCATAAATACACTGGCCATGGTGGCAGAGATGAAGGCTACACATGACCTCAACAACATAGACATTCAATTACCTAATTGAAAGGTGGAATTGCTTCCTGAAGACTCAGTTACGGTACCAATTGGAAGATAACTACCTGAAAAAACTAGGATATTATCTTGTAGCTGCACTATATCTATATCTATCTATATATAAAATTGTAATTATTATATATAATATATAATATTATAATTATATAATTAACATATATAAAATTATATATAATGTAATTAACATTATTACAGTAGTCCCCTCTTATTTGTGGTTTCACTTTCTACAGTTTCAGTTATCCACGATCAAACATTGTCTGAAAATATTACAGTATTTTCAGAGAGAGTCTACATTCACATAACCTTCATGACCATGTATCATTATACTTCTTCTATTTTATTACTATTTATTATTTATTATTGTTGTAAATTTTTTACTGTGCCTAATTTATAAATTAACTTTATCACAGGTATGTAGGCATAAGAAAAATGACATATATAGGGTTTGTTACAATCCACGGTTTCAGTCATCCACTGGGTGTCTTAGAATTCGTTCCCTACCGATAAGCAGGTACTACTGTGATCGGTGCTGTCTCCAACATATCCAGGATATGTAGATCTAGAACTCAAAGAGTAGAATTCTGCTACTATCTAATAACACAGGAAATGGTTCCTCTCACTGGTAGATACTTGCAGAATTTTTGCTTTTCTTCACTCCTGTGACACCGAACCAACAAGCAGAAAAAGGAGGGGCTCTAAGGGATAGAGTGATCAAATGACAAAGGGGAAATTCAGGTGCTACTAGACAATGAAGGCAAGAGGACTGTGTCTCACACCAAGGAGAGTTTTTGGAGTGTCTCCTAATACTTCCTTGCCAGATACATACTTCATTTTATGATTTTGAAATGGCCTATGAAAAATAATATTTCTGAGCATAGTATTGTACACTGATAATTTCCATTTTATTTTGACAAGCCTAAGGGGAGAAAGCATGTTTTGCAAGTTTTACAAGTCATCATTATATATATGAATATATATATTCATATATATTCATATACAATACTATATATTATATGATATACATTTTATAGATTATATGTGCTATATAATTACATGTAACATATAAATATAATCATGTATTATTAAAGATTTGTTGGGATTTGATGTTTTTACAACTTATTTTACACTTTTTTTTTTCACTTGCTTAGATTTTCATTTTAGTGAAAACAAATAACAATGTAATCTTATATGCAAAAAAGGCCATTTTCTTCAACTTTGCTGTCATTTTTTGAAGGAATTATAGTTATTTTGCATGTCTTAAAAACATATATCTAAACTGTCCAAACTAAATGTCCAAAATTTAACTTCCATAAATTTTGTAAAATCAGCCATTTTCATTTTAGGATACTTGCCCAATTTAAGAATAAATTCTAATTTGTTGGAAAATCTAGCTTCGTGGTTATTCAATTTAAATATATATTGAGCAAGAAAATATAAGTATAGAAAAAAGAGATGATTATTTATTGATTAATATATAACTCATGACTTTCTTTATTGCCTTGATTGTAAGGAAGCAGAGGTCAATTATTTTCTTTGAACTTAGGTATCCTGCTGTATTTATTTCTTACTTTCCTCTTCATCTCCTTTTAATTGACATTTTCTTCTTTTTTTTTTCTTCTTTTTTTTTAGTTTGTGTCCTTTGTAGGGACATGGATGCAGCTGGAAACCATCATTCTTAGCAAACTATCACAAGAACAGAAAACCAAACACCGCATGTTCTCACTCATAGGTGGGAACTGAACAATGAGATCACTTGGACTCGGGAAGGGGGACATCACACACAGGGGCCTATCATGGGGAGGGGGGAGGGGGAAGGGATTGCATTGGGAGTTATACTTGATGTTTACATCAAGTCGATGGGTGCTGACGAGTTGATGGGTGCAGCACACCAACATGGCACAAGTATACATATGTAACAAACCTGCACATTATGCACATGTACCCTAGAACTTAAAGTATAATAATAATAATAAATAAATAAATTATTTTATACTTTAAAAGAAGCCCAGAATTGCTACACTTCCTCTAAAGAAAAAAATGTGTAAACATCACCTTAATAGATGTGTAGAACTTCTGCCCAAACCTTTACTTACACAAAATAACATGTTATTTTAAAACATACTACTCCCTTGGCGCTGATAAAGAGAACAAAAATGTAACTCCTTTCATCGTTAAATTCAACATAGCCAGCTAAACAGCTTTATAATCCTCAGGGTTATACTAATAAATGCCTTTCAAAGTTATTGTCAACTTTCTTTTACCTCTCTTTTGAAACTGTGATAGCAGATATATCTTTGTATCCTGTAGGAATTTTACATTTTTATCACAAGATTGTTATATTTTCTCATATAAAATTGAAAAGCTCAAGGAAATTCAAGGTTTCAATAAGATAAAAATATTTTTAACAATGTCCTCTCAATTTATACTGTAATTTATAGAAAGGTACATTCATGCTTCCAGAACCCAATTTAAGAAACATGCTTTCCTACACATGGATCCTCCATCTATTATCTGTGTTTCACGATTCTGTGGATTTATAATTATAAGATTGATATTCTATACATTTTAATAAATGTGCTACGTTTTAAAATAATATTTTACTCACTTGATTTGCCACTCCACATTATATTATAATAAGCCCTAGCATATAATAGTTAGGTTATAGGTTAATTTAAAATAAAATAAATAAAACACGTAGCAAATCTTTAAGTCATACAGTATCTTGGTGAGTTTAAACATGTTGTGCTTTTGTACCAATTATGGTCCATTGTCATGCAGGTTATCCTCACATTCCCCCACATGTATTCAAGTGATGGAAAGACTAAATACATTTTCTACAATCCATTCCCAGTGTGTCTCTTCTTTAGATGCCTCTACTAAAAGGTATTTGGGTGGGATTTGGAAGACACTGGCTGCAAATTAACCCAGGATTCTTACAAGTTCCTCAGATTTCATAATCCATTTTTATTATCTGGTCTCAAATATGTAGATCACCCTGGGTTCATCTGCAGCCTCCTGAAGTTTTCTTATTTGGAGGTAACATCCTTGCTTGACATCTGTTTCTCTTGTACTTCCCACAATTTATGAGTACTTATTTCTCTATATTTCTGCTGAAAATATCTGAACTTTTGTTTTCGCTGTTTTCCTTATTGAACTTTGATAACTACATTCAATTTATAATTTTAAGTATACCTTATGCACAAATGAATTATATGTAGTGAAATACTGAAGTCAGCCTAAATTACTTTTAATAATGATTTATTTATTTATTTTCTGAGTACTTGTTTTTGATCCATTACAAACACACCATTTGGTATTCATAAATTAGTATCGTTTTTAATAATGTGTTGCCTTTGTGTTTGTTTTATATCCTCAACTTCCCATCTGAATAATAATTATGTGGTAAAATGATCATTCAATTACAATATTTAAAATATAGTTAGTGTATTACTCCAACAATCCTGTACAAAACTGTTTATTTTATAATAAACACTGTCACTGAATATTCAAAGCATTATACAGAATTATATCTGTATGCCAATATTGTTAATTAAAAAAAAATTATCTCAGAAATGCTACCGTAATTCATATTTATATAGCAGTGGCTTTATATTTTATTTAACTTGTTGAATTTTAATATCTGATTGATAGCATTGATAAGATATGATCAGTGATGTTTAAAAAATTAAGTTATTAATTATTTTTCAGGAATAACAACTCATTAATTGGCAATCAAATTGAAAGATTGTTAGAAGATTTTTATTACTTTGAATTATCTCCTCAGTAAAGCCTCACTGGAAATTTTATATTATTTTCAATCTCTCAAACATGTAAAAAATCACAAAAGCATAGTTTAATGTTAAACAAGTATGTGTAGTTGCTACACAGACAAGATAGTAGCCTGTCAAACTAGTCACAAACTGTGACAATGACTAGTTGGAAGAACTATTTTAATTAGATAGAAATCTGATTCTCATAGTTATTTTACATTTAACAGCTACAGATACATGGTAAAATCATCGTATTCTGACTTATAGCCAAATAAGGACATTTGACTGAGTTTTGGCAAGTAAGATTTGAAGAGTTCTAAAACAAAATGAAATTGCTTATACTTAATTAATGGGACAAACAAGACAATTTTTAAAATAAAGGTTTTTTTGCCCCCATTTCTGCCATCTACCTTGACTTTGACATTAGAAGACAAACTCGTTAGAAGATATATATATATATATATAAAAACATATATATAAACATATATATATAAACATACATATGAGTAGAAACAAGAAAATGACATTCTAAGGTGTATAGAGCAAAAGTAGTAATAATGCTAATAATAAACCTGTATTTACTGTTATTTAATTGAGCAGTAGATGCGGTAAATATTCTTAAGAACCATAAATGCCAACAAAAGCAAAAATTGACAAATGAGATCTAATTAAACCAAAAAGCTTCTGCACAGCAAATAAAGTTATCAACAGAATAAACAGACAACCTATAGAATGTGAGAAAAATTTTGCAAACTATACAACCGGCAAAGGTCTAATATACAGTATCTATAAAGATCTTAAACAAAATTACAAGAAAATAGGCAACTCTTAAAAAATGGGCAAAGGAAATGAAAAGACACTTCTCAAAAGAAGACATACATGTGGCTGATAGTCATATGGAAAAAGCTCAATATCCCTGGTCATTAGAGAAATGCAAATCAAAACCACAATGAGATACCAACTCACACCAGTTAGAATGACTAATATTAAAAAGTACAAAATTAACAGATGCTGGTGAGGTTGTAGAGAAAAAGGAACACCCTTACACTGTTGGTGAGAGTGCAAATTAGTTTAACCATTGTGGAAGACTCTGTGGTGATTCCTCAAAGACCTAAAGAAAGAAATCAAAACCACAATGAGATACCATCTCACACCAGTTAGAATGGCGATCATCAAAAAGTCAGAAAGCAACAGGTTCTGGAGAGGATGTGGAGAAATAGGAACACTTTTACACTGTTGGTGGGACTGTAAACTAGTTCAACCATTGTGGAAGACAGTGTGGTGGTTCCTCAAGGATCTAGAACTAGAAATACTATTTGACCCAGCCATCCCATTACTGGGTATATACCCAAAGGATTATAAATTATGCTGCTATAAAAACACATGCATACGTATGTTTATTGTGGCACTATTCACAATAGCAAAGACTGGATTAAGAAAATGTGGCACATACACACCATGGAATACTATGCAGCCATAAAAAAAGATGAGTTTATGTCCTTTGTAGGGACATGGATGAACCTGGAAACCACCATTCTCAGCAAATTATCGCAAAGACAATAAACCAAACACTGCATGTTCTCACTCATAGGTGGGAATAGAACAATGAGAACACTTGGACACAGGAAGGGGAACATCACAACCTGGGCCTGTCATGGAGTGGGGGGAGGGGGGAGGGATAGCATTAGGAGATATACCTAATATAAATGATGAGTTCATCAGTGCAGCACACCAACATAGCACACGTATACATATGTAACAAACCTGCAAGTTGTGCACATGTATCCTAGAACTTAAAGTATAATAATAATAATAATAATAAAAGAAATACCATTTGACCCACCAATCCCATTAGTGGATATAGACCTCAAGGCATATAAATCATTCTGTTATAAAGACACATGCACGCATATGTTGATTGCAGCACTGTTAACAATAGCAAATATTTTACATAGAATCAACCTAAATGTCGATCAATAATAGACTAGATAAAGTAAATGTGGTACACCTACACCATGGAATACTGTGCAGCCATAAAAAAGAACAAGTTCATGTCCTCTGTAGGGAAATAGATGATGCCGGAGACCATTATCCTTAGCAGTCGAATGCAGTAACAGAAAACCAAATACTGTGTGTTCTCCCTTATAAGAGGGAGCTAAATTGTGAGAATACATGGACACATAAAGGGGAATAATGCATACTGGGGCCTACTGGAAGTGGGAGATGATCAGGGAAGATAACTAGTGTATACAAGGCTTAATACCTGGGTGACAAAATAATCTGTACAACAAACCCCTACAACATACGTTAGACCTATGTAACAAATCTGCACATCCTGCACATGTACCTCTGAATTAAAAGTAAAAAAAAAAAGAACTATAAATACATTTAAACCAATGTTGTTATGTTTCCCTGATATTTGAAGTTGAAGTAATTCCTTATCTAAACAGACTTTAATGTCAATAAAAAAATATCTATTTTGAAATTAATAGGCCGGGCGCGGTGGCTCAAGCCTGTAATCCCAGCACTTTGGGAGGCCGAGACGGCTGGATCATGAGGTCAGGAGATCGAGACCATCCTGGCTAACACAGTGAAACCCCGTCTCTACTAAAAAATACAAAAAAAACTAGCCGGGTGAGGTGGCGGGCGCCTGTAGTCCCAGCTACTCGGGAGGCTGAGGCAGGAGAATGGCGTGGACCCGGGAGGTGGAGCTTGCAATGAGCTGAGATGCAGCCACTGCACTCCAGCCTGGGAGACAGAGCGAGACTCCGTCTCAAAAAAAAAAAAAAAAAAAAAGAAATTAATTTTATATTACTTTTGGATGTATTTTAATTGGATAACATTCTATGGAAAGACTGTATCAATTATAATTATGCATGGCATTATCAAAAATATAATCTTTGTCGTTATTATATTTTATAATTCTTTGACTTAGTATATCATTAGATATAGTGTTGTCAAGGTGACAGTTCTGAAAAATGTGTTGACAGTAATTATTTTCAGATCTGTGACCATTTACATAATTAGTTCTTGCACAATCAAAGCAAGCAAGTAAACAGTGGATTCCTTGCTTCATAAAATAAATTACATCTGAAACTTCATAATAATACGATGGTAGATAAGTGTCAAAATGATCTTGTGATCTCTAACTTTAACTTTTTCCTTACTACAAAAGAA
This sequence comes from Papio anubis, assembly GCF_008728515.1. Classification (NCBI taxonomy): domain Eukaryota; kingdom Metazoa; phylum Chordata; class Mammalia; order Primates; family Cercopithecidae; genus Papio; species Papio anubis. The sequence goes on from NC_044977.1 coordinate 128,678,174, forward strand.
ATTTATTTCTAGATTAAGATAAATGAGTGAGTTTATGCTTTGACAAATGACTATTGTCTACCAAGTGAAGGAACAAATTCTTAAAGTAAGTAACATAAATGTATAACTATGCTAAATCCAAGCTAATTTATATTTCTATTTTACTGGAAATTGATTCTGGATAAAGCCATGGGTCTGCCCTTCTCCAGAGCTGAAACTTTCAGCTGGGGGTGTGCCTCTGAGGAGCTCTGCACATGGCTAACTGATGCTTCAATCCAGGGACTCGTACTCTCCCTGCCAACTCATTCTCATGATACAAATTAAAGTTCTGAAAAACTCTTGCCAAATAATGAAATCTCCACAGACTCTAGCAAACAGAAAAAGAAAAATGGAAGAGCAGGTCTTACCTTATAAACAGGAACTGGGTCCAGCTGTCAATTATTTCTGTGGCTGGCTCTGTAACATCCCATGCATCACCACATTAGCAAGTAACTTCTAACTCCTCTAAGAGAAAGAAGGAGCAAAGGAGAGAGAGAGAGAGGCTGTCATATAAGTTGAGAGTTTAAACTAATATTCTAAAGCATACTAAGAAATTACGAGTGAAGAAGTATAGACAAATACACAAATACATTTTTTAAACTACCCCCTTATAACAATGATTTGATTGAATAATCTTCTGAAAACTTTATAATATGTATGTATAGGACATTCAAAGACATGTAAAATTGTAAAACAAAACAGAAATGTTAATGAGAAAAGATGACGAAGGGTATTAGTGAGAAACTTAAAAGTTAGTTATCAGAGGTTAAAATCTTTTAACTAAACTGCACAAATTCTAATGAGCACATTTAAAAGAAAATTAGAATATTATATATTTCTACTAAGAAATTTATCTCAAATAGAGTCTGGAGAGAGAAATGAGAAACTACATGTAGATATACACTGAAAAAATTAAATCTACAAATTTTAATGCTATAGCCTGGATTAAAATTTGTTGTTTGTATATGTTTATATGATCTTATAAACGTTACATTATTCTACATGTATTATTTTTAAAATTAAATTTCTGTCATATTGTGCATTTTAATAAGTGAAATAAGTGTTCCATATTTTAGTGACATAAAATTGACAGTTTTATATTAAATAGTTTAGTTTTAAAAAGTACTTAAATTGCCTTTCTGATCATAACAGGAATGTGCAAAATAATTTCTACAAATACTATTGGGTATTCATTTAATTTTTACAATACATTTATAAGAATTGAGTTGAAAACCACAATTAAACAATTAGTTATTTTTTTTTTTACTTAGAATAAATGCTTAAAATTGGGTCAAAATTCATAAATAAATTTAGTAAATTCATTAAAAGTCTGCTGTTGTGAGAATTACATAAAATAGTACATCTAATAATTTAGGATTTTGTCTCACTTATAATAAATGAATTATTATTTCCAATTAAAATTATCACTGACAACTGTATTTCCATGCTAATTAGGCATGTAGGAAAATACTTCTTATTTAACTTCTAAATATATTTTCTGACTATATATTATCACATATAGGACAGCAAAAAACTTATGTAATAATGAAAGGTTATTCCTAAACTGAAATATTTAAAAATTAATACTTTTACTTCAACGTCTCTCATAGTTTCTCAATTTAATCAGCCTGTGCTCTTCCCACTACAGGCTAAAAATCTTTTCTCTCTTTTTCAAATGTGAGGTGAATTACACTAAAAATTAGAAGTACAAGTCAGACGAAGTTATGTGAAAAATCTGGAATTCACTTGGATTGTATTCTAATCTCCACTAAGAGTTCAGTAATCTTAAAATGTGTGTGTGAAAAATGCATGAAGATATTTAAAGCTACTCATTTTTATTAAAATAATAGCAATGAAATAAACTAAACAAATTGGCCAACTTGAAGAGTTTGTTAATGCACAAAGATTGAATTCAAAAAAGCACATTCCACATGATATGCCCATTTTAAAATTATGACATCCTTAATAAAGTAACTTTAAATGGCGACCAACATATTTCATCATAGTAACCAATAAAAATATGGGTATTACATAAGTTAAAGTATTTGGTTCTCACCAGATGGTATAGCTTTATTCCTTAAAGGTCATCCCTCTTACGACTATAAAGCTCTTGACCTAATAAAACAAACAAGCATAGGAAGGTTTGGAAAGGTAGACAGAAGAAAGTGGACTACCTAGGGCTATTGGGACTTGAAGAACACGATGATTGTTTTCTGAATTTCTTTATTGCCTCCTATACACAATAAACAGGGCTTTGTAGCCAGCTCCAACTCAGAAATCATACATCAACTGTATGTCAATTGATTGTTCCTTTATTTCACTTTCCCAGTTCACAGCAGTGTACTTTCTTAGAAGCTGACTTTATATACAGTTTACACCTGGGTCCCTCCCTAAGTAGTTCCATACAATATTTCTTTTGTTACGGAATAAATGTTTGTATCTTCCCAAAATTCATATGTTGAATCCCTAATCCTTAATGTAATGGTATTTGGAGGTAGGGTTTTCAAGCAGTAATTAGGTTTAGATGAGGCTATGAAGATGGAACTTCCCTGACAAGGGTGAATATCCTTACCCAAAGAATAAGAGAGAGACCAGCACTCTCTCTTTGCCATACCATTCAGTGGGTGTTTTTTAGCAGGCTGAGCTAATTTATGCACTCCTAATATTTAGCCCTGATACCTAGTAGAAGCCCCCTTGTCATAGATGAAGAAGGAAGTAGATATTTACTCTAAATGAATTGCATGTTCACACTTTTGTCAAGTGGTGAAGCTAAGCTTCAAACCCAAATTTATTATATTTCTCAAACTTTTGTCTGAATTTACCATCTAGAAACCTTTCAAATATTGTAATGTATAAATATGGGTTCTGCAGTTATCAATCATTCTCATTATAGAGTAAATGGTACACTTTATTAAAAAAAAAAAAAACCTTCCATTTCAATGGAATGATGAGGTATGCTGTTTAGATACTGAAATCAAGACCCATTGGATATCAGAAGAATGTCAGTCTAAAGGTCTTTCCATCAAAACTACTTTCATATCAATGTCAAGGTTCTACTTGGGCTGGACTCCCTCCTTCATTTTGCCTTTTACTAGCTCAGGATTCCTTCAAACCTTTCTCTTGAAGAGTTAAAATGGAAATGAAGTCTTTATTTACGCTCAGACATCTTCTGTGGGAATCTGGTATAGAAAGATCCTTTGTAGATAATGATTTAAGTAGGCCATGAAAACTACGTCCAGGGGTTTTTAACACAGAAGTAGACATGGTCTACAAAGTAAACTATTAAAGGCAAACATTTCAAAGAGCCAGAATTCTGTCTGCTTTCTTGTGAAAAGACATATAGATACAATTAGGCATTTCAGATTAACTTAAAGTTTTTTTGTACTGACCTAGAAAGAAGTTTTTAATTAATTTTTAAAAGGAAGATACAATGGAAAAGGAATGACATACTCTTTGGATTGCTGGCATTTTTAAAGTAAAAACTAAACAAAGTAAAAGCAAATCTTTCTAAACTGCTTAAGAATCTTCAATACTGAAGAAGCCTAGAAAATTAATTACACTTCTTTCTTTTCTAATTCCAATTTTTATGAAATTCTATTTTAATGATTATCTTAGAACAAATAAAATAAATAAATAAAACAAATATATTTAACTTTGTGGTTAGAAAAAAACGAGACTATAAAGAAAGTGTATTCTTTTCCTTACTCATAACAATGATGTTCATAGACAACTTTTATTATTTTACATATTGAAAGTCACACTTCCAATTCAAAATTTAAGTTGTATGTTTTGTTTCATACAGTATGGGTCAATTATTAAATAAATTATTTCATACCATAACTACATTAAAAAAATAAAAAAATTAATATGTTTTTTGCAAAGCAAATATAGACAGCTTATAAGAGGTGAGGTACTACTGCCTTTTTTTTTTTTTTAACCAAATATGTGGGTTTTTTTAGACTTGTAAACCATTTTTTCCAAGATGCAAGAAACAAAGGTTAAAAAATCAATATATTTCTCATAGTAATCTTTGTTTTCTTATTTAGCCCTTTTATATTGAAATTGTTGTTTTTTAATTAATCAATAGAAAGAAGAAAATAGAATAAAATAATATAAAATGTGGCTATCCATCCATCCTACAATTGGAATTAGGAATATGTATTTGAAAATAATTGGCTAGCTGTATAATGTTGCCCGTTCTCAGAAGGAGATAATTCCTGCAATAATTGTATAATAGCAGACAACTTTGCAAACACAAAACCAGAGGAAGTAAATTTTGTTAGAAATTAAACATGAATGACTCGAAATTCCCAAACTGATTATTGAATAATGAGATAAAGAATGATAATCTTACCACTATAATAAAGGAGACATCTACTTAAACAAGGCAGAGAAGCCATGCCATGATGCCTTATCACTGAATCTATAAGAGTTTACATCTAAAACAAAAGGTTACTATAGAATTGAAATAATGCAAAAATAAAAGAATTGATTGAAAAAGAAAATTTTTAGAAAATAAGAAGCATGACAAGGAAATGCAAAAATTCAGTAAGAAGATTAGAACATCAAGTTGAGAAAAGCACAGAGAAGAGATGGTAAATGATATACATTTTTAAAAAAATATAGAACATTAAATTAGCTGATTATTGGGTTCTATATTCATATAAAACATTATGTTATAAAAAGAGAAGAGAAAGGATAGGAACATCTTCATTTTTATTTGAATAATTCAAATTTCACAGAATATACATGACTTGAGTTTCAAGACTAAAAAACAACTACCAAGTGTTCACTACAATAAAAAAATTACACATATATTTATATCACACATACACACATGCACACACACATATGCATATTGGTTACAACACTAAAAATTGCAGTATGAAATAAACAACAGGTAGAAACTAAGAGCTTTCAGAGTTAAAAAGAAAAGTCACATGAAGTGAGATTTGAACGAGACTGGTATCAGATTTCTTAGCAGTAGCAATCGATCTTAAGAAAACAGTAGAATAATGCCTGTACACTTCTGAGACTATACTACTTACAATTTTGCATTTTGATTGCCAAGCTGTGAGGGAGGAACCATACATCTATTTTTTTTTTTTTTTCCAGCAAATGGAAGATACACCTTGAAAAATAACATAAGAACAAAAAGAAATGGTGTGGTATCCATTAACAAATGGGGAGGAAGAGATATTTTTTAGTAGAATTTCACCAAATGTAGAATTATTAGAAAAAAAAAATTGAGAAAGATGGTAAAAGGATGGATGCATAGAAGGTCACCAGGAAAAGCATAATACAATTAAAAAATTATCTTATGTCACAATATTGGAAATGCTATCATTGGGTATATGATAAATCTAGTGAGCATTTGAAAATATAATAATTAAATGTAAAAATTAAGGAGGTGAATAACATCTATAAAATAGAAATAAAAGGTAAGAATGTCATGTGCAAATAATATAATTTTTTTATTATTTTGTGTTCAAAATGAAATGTAATGTCCACTAATTTAACCAAATACTGTGATACATTGCTACTAGAAAGATGGATGCAGAGAAGAAGAAAGAGTGGAAGTTAAAATTTTTTAAATAAGTGTGAAATACTCAAATGCCATAGAATAAAATTAATATATACTGCTATAAGAGCATATTATACCACATTATGTAACCATAATTATCAGAAGAAATAACTAGCTTGAAATTGTTAAAAGTCAATATTTCTTGGGAGCAATTATGAGAGTTAGACATGACACTGCAAGGTATTTTAAAACTATTATTATTATAAATTTCCAGAATTATTTAATATAGTTTGATCTTTGTGAATGCATTAAACTGATAAAGATTTCTAAAATTAAAAATAAATAAAATGAGGATATTAATATAAGCAATTGCATTTTAGAACAAAAATTATTTGGTTCAAAATTATTTGGGACTATTTCTGCTATGTGATTATTCTCCATTCCCTCTAACTGGTTGCATTATTTTTAATTAGCATTGTTGTTGGTATTACACAATTTTGAGTTAAAAACGGAAATAAAATTACCTTTAAGTATTGTAAAGGTGAGAATATTCTAGTGACTACAAACCTACTGTGTCTAGACCCTGTAAACAAATAATAATCTGGATTCTCAAGATGGAAATGGCATCTTATTTCAGATAATAACAAGACCAAGGTACAAAAGCGTAACCAATTTTGTGCCTATTCCAGTGCAGAGGATATATTTAGTTTTTCTAGGCTATTTATTTGTCTAGAGGAAATAGCCCAACTCAATTAGTGAATTCTATCATATCTATCACATTTATTAATCACTCCTTCACTAAACAAAAGTAAAGTGCAAGTGTTCATTAGAAAGGATATTTTCTAGTAATATCTCAATTCCCTACCTCCACTCCCCATTCTCCAAATTTATTTTTTTAAATAATTACATTTATAGTACTGAATATATTTTGAATATATTTATCTTCCCATTTTTAGCAGCAATTGATCATAAGAAAACAGTGAAATAATGTCTTCTCATTTCTGAGACTATATTGCTTTCAATTATTTTAGTTTGATTGCCAAGCTGCAAAGGAGGAATCATGCATCTTTTTTTTTTTTTTCCAGCTAATGGAAGATGCACTTTGAAAAATAATATAAGAACAAAAATAAAAAAATTGTGTCCATCATTAAACAATGGGGAGGAAGTGGCCGGGCGTGGTGGCTCACGCCTGTAATCCCAGCACTTTGGGAGGTCGAGGCGGGCAGATCAGGAGGTCAGGAGATCGAGACCATCCTGGCCAACACGGTGAAACCCCATCTCTACTAAAAATAAAAATAAAAATAAAAATAAAAAATTAGCGAGGCTTGGTGGTGGGCACCTGTAGTCCCAGCTACTTGGGAAGCTGAGGCAGGAGAATGGCGTGAACCCGGGAGGTGGAGCTTGCGGTGAGCCGAGATGGTGCCACTGCACTCCAGCCTGGGAGACAGGGCAAGACTCCGTCTCAAAAAACAAACAAGCAAGCAAACAAACAAACAAAAAACAATGGACAGGAAGCAACACTTTCACATTAGAATTCTGTACCAAATCAAGAGTAATCAATCAGAAAAGAATTGAGAAAAATGGTAAAGAGACGGATGCATAGGAGGTCAGCAGGATTTATTCCTAAATCCTCTATTGACCTACTGTTATGGGATCTTTGGGGTGTCACTTTTCTGGCTGGATACCTCTGTGGCTGGTTGCACATTTGCCTGAGTTCTTGTCCTGTATCCAGTAAGAATGAGGTATGTGGACAAGTGGGTGGTGGGCAAAATAAAGAGGATCTTTACTGAGTGTTAGAACAGCTCAAAGGGGACCAGGAGTGGGTAGCTCCTCTCTGCAGACAGGTCATCTCGTTGTCTCTGCAGCTCTCATCAGAGAGCAGGCCCTAGAGATGGTAGCTTCACTCTGCAGCTGGTCATCCTGATATCTGCCCAGCTCCTAGCAGAGAGGAGACACTGAAATGGGCTGCTTCACTTTGAAGCTGGTAGTACCCATCTCTCTACAGGTCTCTGAAGCTCTCAGCAGAGAGGATAGCTCCTCTTTGCGCTGGTCGTTCTGCCATCTGCTCACTCTGGCTAAGTCCCGGGTTTTAATGGGCCTCAGAGGGGAGAAAATGCACCCTGATTGGTCCATGGGTGGCCATGAGTGGTCCCCAGAAAAGGCACCACAAGTTCCCACTTCAGTCTGTGGGAACTTGCCCCCTTTTACACAGAAGCCTGTCTGCCTCCTGCTGCCCATCATGGCACCCAGGATCAGCCTTGCCTTTGATCTAAGATCAGAGTGGGCACCGACAGCAGGGAGAAGCCAGGCAGCAGGAGCAGGCATTTCTGAGCTTGCCAGGGAAGGGGGGTCCTTCCTGGGTCCTTGAGAGTGCAGGGATGCCTGAGTGTTCAGACACAGTTTGGGCATCAGCAGTGGCACCCAGGGAGCTCCCTCTCCAACTCAGAAGGGGCAAGGTTGCTGCTTGTCCCCTGCTCCCACCGGCTCCATGGAATGTGCAGCCCTGTGCACATCTCAACTGATACAGCTGGTGTGATGGCAGTGGCAGGCCATCTGGAGTGGCTGATATCATCACCACTAGCATTTGAAATCCAATGTGTCATAAATTCTATTAAATATTTACACTTAGAAAGCAAATATACACATACCTTAATTTTCAGTTCCTGAAAAACAACTTTTCTTGTATTTTCTTTTATTACTGTATGCCGTCTTTTGCCTGGATTATGTTCAACTAAAAAATATATGCTGAAAATCATCCATAAATAAATTACTATTCTAGGTGCTGCAGAAACAAATCTATCAATAAGACTTTAGTCAGATTGTATTCAATAGGCTGTATATATGTGGCAGGTAAGAAAATAATTAATCACATACATGAACTTTCAATACTATTAACAAGGTTCTTAGTCTTAAACAGTTTGCTTAGAGGCCGCACGTTTGTTTTCTTCCTTTTGTAACTATCCATGCATCCATACCTTGGAAGTATTGTGGGTTTAATTTTAGACTACTGAAATGAAGTGAGTCATACAAATATTTTAGTTTCCCAGTGAATATAAAAGTTATTTTTACACTCTAAGTATGCAATAGTATTATATCTAATAACACAACGTACAAATGTTGTTTTAAAAGTGCTTAATTGCTAAAAATATTAACAATCATCTGAGCCATCAGCAAGTTATAATCTTTTTGTTGGTGAAGGGTTTTGCCTTCATGTTGATGGCTGCTGACTTATCAGGATTTTATTTGCTAAAGATTAGGGTGGGTGTGGCAATTTCTTAAAATAAGGCAACAATAAAATTTGCTGCACCAATTGACTCTTTCATAAAATATTTTTTTTTGTAGAATTCAATGCTGACATAGTATTTTGCCCAATGTAGAACTTCTTTCAAAATTGTATCAGTTTTCTCGTTTGCTGCTGCTTTATCAATTAAGTTTGTGTATTATTCTAAATACTTTGTTATCATTTCAACAATGTTCACAGCATCTTCACCAAGAGACTATTCCATCAAAAAAAAAAACACACACACATTTTTTACTCATTTACATGAGAAGCAAGTCTTCACTGGTTCAAGTTTTGTCATGAGATGGTAGAAGTTCAGTCACTTCTTTATTCTCCAATTCTATTTCTAGTGGTTTTGCTATTTCTAACATATCTGCAGTTGCTTCCTCCACTGAAGTCTTGACCCTCTCAAAGGCCTCCATTGGGGTTGTGCCAAGACCAGCTTGGTCGGGAAGACCCTAACCCAGTGGCGCTAGAGGAATTACAGACACACACACAGAAATATAGAGATGTGGAGTGGGAAATCAGGGGTCTCACAGCCTTCAGAGCTGAGATCCTTGAACAGAGATTAACCACATATTTATTGACAGCAAGCCAGTGATAAGCATTGTTTCTATAGATTATAGATTAACTAAAATTATTCCTTATGGGAAACAAAGAGATGGGCCGAAATAAAGCGATGGGTCTGGCTAGTTATCTGCAGCAGGAGCATGTCCTTAAAGCACAGATCACTCATGCTATTGTTTGTGGTTTAAGAATACCTTTAAAGTGGTTTACCACCCTTGGTGGGCCAGGTGTTCCTTGCCCTCGTTCTGGTAAACTCATAACTTTCCCACGTGGGCATCATGGCCATCACAAACATGTCACAGTGCTGCAGATATTTTGTTGATGGCCAGTTTTGGGGCCAGTTTATGGCCAGATTTTGGGGGCCTATACCCAACAGGTTGGAATCAACTTCTTCCAAACTCTTGTTAATGTTGACATTGTAACCTCCGCCAATGAACCACAACTCCTTTTAATGGCATCTAGAATGGTGAATCTTTTCCAGAATATTTTAAATTTACTTGGCCCAGATCTGTCAGAAAAATCACTATCTATCACAGTTATACTTTTAGGAAATGTGTTTCTTAAATAATAAGACTTGAAAAAAAATTACTCTTTGTATTAGGAAACATCAAAACAACATTAATCTCCTTGTATATTTCCATCAGAAGTCTAGGATGACAACATACATTGTCAATAAGCATTAATATTTTGAACGGAATCTTTATGAGCAGTAGGTCTCAACAGTGGACTTTAAATATTCAGTAAACCAACATATAAACAGATGTGCTGTCACCCAGGCTTTGTTGTTCTACTTATCAAGTACACATAGAGTAGATTTAGCATAATTTTTAAGGCCCCGGTACTTTCAGAATAGTAATGAGCTTTGGCTTCAACTTAACATCAGCTGCATTAGCTAGTTCTATGAGAGTCAGCCTGTCCCTTTGAAACTTTGGAACCAGGCATTGATGTTTCCTTTATAGTTATGAAAGTCATAAATGGGATTTTCTTACAATATAAGGGTATTGCATCTGGTATTTAGATTATAGACATATTAATCAGTTATCTTCGCTAGATTGGGATTACGTACTGTAGCTTCTCATTAGCACTTGCCAGTTCACTTTTTTGTTATGGAGACAGGTTTTTGTTTTTTTTTTTTTTACCCTTAATCCTCATAAACCTAACTCTGCTAGCTTCCGATTTTTCTTTTGCAGCTTTCTCACTTTTTGGAATATTCCTAGAACGAAAGAGAGTTAGGACGTTGTTTTGGATTACACTTCGTCTTGAGGGAAAGTTGTGATTGATTTGAGCTTCAGACCACTAAAAATGTTTTTCAAATCAGCAACTCTATTATTTTCCTTGCTTGTCATTTATGTGTTCACTGGAGTGAATTACACTTTTAATGTCCTTCAATAACCTTTCTTTTGCATTCACAACCTGGCTAAGTTGGGTACAGGAGGCCTAGCTTTCAGCCTCTCTCAGCTTTCTACATGCCCTCTTCACATTTTTCAGTTTTTAATGTAAACTGACAGATTTTTATGTAAACTGACAGATAATGTGACTGTGACTGTTTCTTTCACTTGAATGTTTAGAGGCCATAGTAGGGTTATGAATTGACCTAATTTAAATATTGTTGTGTCTAAGGGAATTGGGAGGCACCTGGAGAGGGAGAGAGACTGGGTTATGGCTGTTCATTGGAGCCGTTAGAATACACACGACACTTATCAACTAAGTTCAACATCTTATAAGGGTGTGGTTTGTGGCAACCCCCAAAAATTATTATAGTGATATCAAAAATCACTGAGCACAGATTACCATAACAGATATAATATAATAAAAAGGTTTAAACTAGTAATAATTATCAAGACGTGACAGATAGACACGAAATTAATACATGTTTTTGGAAAAACAATGCCAATAAACTTGCTTGATGCAGATCACCACAAACCTTCAATTTTAAAACACATAATATCTGCAACCTGCAATAAAGTGTAGTACAATAAAATGAGGGATGCATATATCTACTTCTGTATAATTTTTTGTTCATCAAACACTTTATATAATTTTATATAGTTAAAAAAGAGTTTAATGTAATGAAAATTTTATTTATTTTGTTTTTCTGTTGTGTCAAGACTGTTGCTCTTTGGTATCATAACTTTAAATTAATTCAATATCTCTAAATAACCAAAGAGACAACAGACTACATGGTAGTCTTTTCTCTTCACCAGTATAGAATAACTTGAAATCTTAAATCTCATAATGGTTCATAAAATTTGGGCTGTGTACACACAACTGATCAAACGAATTATAGTCTTTTTACCAAACCCTACAAATGAAGCCCTTCCACTTGGCTATGATTAATAATATTTTCTCTAGATGCCACTGAAGCTGTAAACAGACTTTAAGGTGGACAATGCAGGCAAGCAAAAACTCTCCTTCCTGGTTTATTTATCAATAATCTTCTATCCTAAACCTCTCTCAGGTAGTAGTCTCCTCTATCTCAATTGGTTAGGACGTCTCTATTGTTCTTCTTGAGACCAACTCTGACATTCACCTTTGTTTCTCAGAAATCCCCCACTTATTGTATACAGTATATTGTCTGGATTACTGCCATGTCTCGTAATTCATTTCTGTGACTCAACATTTATCCATTCGTATTGAAGAAAACCAGAATATGTCATACTAAAATATTCCTCTTTTACATAAATATATTTTAGGTAAGGCCAACTGAGAAACAGTAAATGCAGAAAAATCTCTATAAATCCCATTTCTGCTTAAAAATCAAAATACTAATTATCCTTTGCACGAGACAACTTTTATCAGCTCAGAGATGGCACCAGAGAAATCTAGAAACTTTACTTCATTTGTTTCCTTTTAAATAATTTTACCTTTCTATAGTTTCCTGCATCTGGAATCCTAAACCTTTTCTTTGTCTTATCACTTTTCTTTGTCTTATCACTTCTCTAAAATTTACTGTTCTTTGTCTTATCACTTCTCTAAAATTTACTGTTCTTTGTTGAAGATGTTATGTAAGCCAGAATTCTATGCCATTACTTTGAGTTACCTTTCATTGGTGTTTCCTAATGACATACAGTGTACATATTAATATTCCTAATTTTTTATCCTGCTAATCTGCCTAATATTTTTTATAGACTCAAATTGTTGAATTTTCAGAGTAGAGGGAAAGTCACCATTCCTCTACACAATCCACTTCCCATACTATCATGATCAAATTGCTATTAATATATACCTTATAATTTCATTATTATAATTAAAATAATGATGATAGTCTCTGCTATATAAGCACATATTATGTGCTTGCTATGTTCCATGCATTTTTTATATACTGACATTTTTCCTGATAATAAGCTTATGTGTTAAATGTTATAATGAGATCTATTTTGCAGAGAAAGAAAGTAAAATTTATGGATGGTATATAACTTGTCTTAGATCATACAGTTATAAGCTTTTCATATGCTTTTCTTTATTTTAAGTTATCTACTTTATAGTTGTTTATATTCCTATATTCTACCCTATTAGTATTCATGTGACTTATAGCTATCATTCTCTTTAGGCTATTAACTTATATATTGCTAATATGTAGGGAATATCTGCTGTGTCAAGATTAAATAAAATGAATAATTAAAATTGTTCCAACAAAGAGATTCAAAACAGAGTTTTTCTTTACAGCCATAGAAAGTAAGATATAACACAGTTGGAAGAATCAAGAAATTATTATTCAAACAGCTGCAAATACTGTTTTTGGGATTAATGTACAGGATAATTTCACACTTCTTTAATGTCTGTAAATTTTTATCCTCTGAAGCTATCACTTGGTATCAGGTCTTGTTTGTAAAGTTAGTAATTTATCAATGTAGGCACTAAGATGACTAAGTCTAATGAAATCATGCTTAATTATAATGCCCCCTTCCCCTTTCTCTTAACCCTTCTTACCCATCCTTTCTTTTTATCACTCTCTGCTCCCCAAACTGCACGTTTTAAAAAATAAATGGGTGTTGAGCATAATTAGGATGATATTAATTAAAGGAAATGATGTTTGGTATTGAATGACTTTTTGTTTATTTTTAAAATCCAGTATAGCAATATGAACCCTAGAGCTATTCAGGCTGTATTCGAGTCCAGATTCTAACAATTAACAGCTTTATGAACATAATCAAGTTAGTTTTTTAAATTACATATTGACAAATTGTAACTGTAGCTATATAGGGAAATAATGTTGCTGTTTCGAAGATAATGTGCAAAGATTAAATTGAGCTAATTGACATATTAATCATCTCAAATATTTAACATTTTTATGATGAGAATATTAGCAAATAAAACAAATAATCGATCAAAAATGGGCAAAATATTGAATGGACATTTCTCTAACAACATGCAAATACCCTACAGATATGTTTAAAATTATTCAATTTTACTGATTATCAGGGAAATGCAAATGAAGCCACAATGAGCTATTATCTCACTCCAGTCAAAATGACTTTAATCAAAAAGAAAAACATGCTTATATACTGTTAGTGGAAATGTGAAGTAGTACAACCATCATGGAAAACAGTATGGAGGTTCCTCATAAACTAAAAATAAAACTACCATGTCATCCCACAATCCCGCTGTTACATACATACACAAAAGAAAGGAAATCAGTATATTGAAAAGATATCTGCACTCCCATATTTATTGTAGCACTATTCACAATAGCCAAGATTTGAAATCAACTTGTGTCCATTATGGATGAATAGATTTAAAAAGTGGTACTTATATGTAATGGAATATTATTTGGTCATAAAAAAGAATTAAATCCTCTTATTTGAGGTAACATAGATAGAAGTAGAGGTATTATGTTAAATAAAGTAATCCAGGCAGAGAAAGACAACCTTCAAGTGTTGTCAGTCACATGTGGGAGCTAAAAGTGGATCCCATGGAAGGAAAGCAAGTGAAGAACTGAAAAGAAGTTAGGTAATGTGTAAAAAAATACAGTTTTATAGAAGGAATAAGTTCTAGTATTTGACAGTACAGTAGAAAATTATAGTTGACAATAATTCATTATTTTTCAAAACAGCTATAAGAGAAAAATGGAAATGATCCTCATACACAAAAATATAACTGTTTGAGGTTATAGATATCTCAGTTATTCTGATTCGATCATTACAGATTCCCATTTATTCAAATTTGAATATTTCCTAATGTCTTCTCTTATTAAATTATTTTATCATGTAATTATCAATGAAATGCCATAATGTAGCATATTTTCAGTTTATGGGTCTTTGGGAATTGTAATCACCATTCCTACATTATAGTATTCATTGAGAAATAGTATTAGTATATCTTAGATTTACCCCATATAGAAACATGACTTCATCAAAAAGGTTGGGTCAATTCTGTCGCAATGCTTTGTTATTTTTTGAGTTGCAATCATTGATTCAATTTGATTTTTATACCTCTCAATGTTCAATTAAAAACATTACTAGATCAAAACAGAGAGAGTTGAAGAGAAACCTATTACTTTTAAGATACTCTTGAGTCACACTTATTTTTTAAGAAAGCAAGTATAAATGATGAAAATAGGAAGAATAACTGATTTAGTCACTCTGACCATTACTTCATTGACAAAAAATGTCACCACAGTCAAGACAACAATGCTTTATAAGTTGAAGAATGATGTTTTCTTACACACTTATTTAAAATTTTCAGGATTCTATGACACATTTTTGAAATATTCACTATAATGAGAAAAGTACAGCTCAGATCAGAATAATGCAGGAGTGAAGTATTTGATTTTTTTCCAATACAATTTTATTCATCACCTGCCAAAGCAAGTCATTTTAAATTGGCACTTTTGGTGAAAAACTTGAGCTGGCTATGAGATTTTTACCTAAGGCATAATTTTCTAACTTTGCAGTTTTCAAATCATTAGAGTGTGCACAGTATTGAAAAGTTATTAACCCACTAACAACCAACACTGATTGACATGTATCTCTAATTATTCATTAAAATATATCTATAAACAATAGTTCGAATATTTTTAATATGTGACCTGGCCTAGTGGCTCACACCTGTAATATCAGCAATTTGGGAGGCCAAGATGGGCAGATACTTGAGGCCAGGAGTTTGAGACCATCTTGGCTAACATGGTGAAACCTCATCTCTACTGAAACAAATAAATTAGCCAGGTCTGGTGGCAGGTGCCTGTAATTCCAGCTACTCATGAGGCTGAGGCAGGAGAATTGCTTGAACCCTGGAGGCGGAGGTTGCAATGAGCAGAGATTGCATCACTGCACTCCAGCCTGGATGACAGAGTGAAACTCCATCTCAAAAAAAAAAAAAAAAAAAAAAGTAATTAAAATTGTATTTCAAAGTTGTGAAGTTTTTTATCAATCTTGACAAACCCGAGAGCAATTAAAAAATTTTAAAAAAGGAGCTTTTCATTAGACTATTAGTAACAGGCATGACTAGTTATCTCTAATTTTGTTACTGCCTTTCTGATAGAAACTCTAAGTCATTGGGGGTGACTTAACCCTGGATAAAGACTTTCTTCTGATATTTCTCAGGGTTAGCAATAGTTATGTAATAAGATGACTAAGTTCAAGACAGCATTTGGGAGATGGACTCTCCAGAAAGATATAGGAATGGAGACTGTTACTGCCATTTTTCTACTTTCTATGTTGTCATGCTTTATTAATAAGAAGCTGTTATGATGGCAGTGTCTCCAGAAAATATTAATGTCTCAAAATAATTCTCTGAATACACATTATGTCACGTTATATGAAGCATCAAGTACGGGATGAAAATCCTGTTTTGGTATCTTTGGGCATCATAACTGCTCCGGACTGCCAATATTAAGATTTATTTATTAAGAGAAAATAAATTCGTACTTGGTTTCTGGTTTCGAATTTTAGGGTTTTCAGATTTAGTAAACAAAATCTAATACTTTTAATTTTCTTCTCCTTTTATTTTTAATTTTTGAGTACATGGTAATTGTATGTATTCCTGAGGTACATGAGATGTTGTGAAACAGGCATGCAATGGAACATAAGCACACCATGGAGAATGGGATATCCATAGCCTCAAGCATTTCACCTTTGAATTACTTACAATCCAGTTATACTCTATAAATTATCTTCAAGTGTACTACTAAGTCATTATTGACTAAAGTTGCCCTGTCATGCTATTATATAGTAGGTTTTATTCATTCTTTCCATTTTCTTGTGGGTACATTAATTAATCTCAATTCCCCACCAATCCAACTCCCTGCTACCATTACTAGCCTCTGGCAAACATACTCCTACTTTCTTGTGTCCATGAATTCAATGGTTTTGATTTTTAGATACCACAAATAAGTGAGAACATGTGATGTTTGCCTTTCTATGCCTTGTTTGTTTCATTTAACATGACAATCTCCAGTTTCATCCATGTTGCTGCAAATGACTGGATCTCATTGTTTTTTTCACCAAATGATATTCCATTGTGTATATGTATCACATTTTCATCATCTTTTCATCTATTGATGAACACATAAGTTGCTTCCAAATCTTTACTATTGTAAACAGTGCTGCAACAAACATAAGAGTGCAGGTATGTCTTCCACATGCTGATTTTTTTTGGGGGGAGGGAGGAATATGTACCAAAATAAACCTACTGTAGCAGTAGAATTGCTGGATCATATGGTAACTCAACTTTTAGTTTTTTTGTGGAATCTTCAAACTCTTTTGCTGTGCAGAAACGTTTTAACTTGATGTGATTACATTTGTCATTTTTGCCTTTTGTTGTCTGTACTTGTGGGATATTGCTCATGAATTTTTTGTCCAAACCCATGTTCTGCAGATTTTCACCAAAGTTTGCTTTTAGTAGTTTCATAGTTTGAGATGTTACATTTAAGGCTTTAATACATTTCCATTGGATTTTTGTGCATGGTGAGAGCTAGGGGTCTAGTTTAATTCTTCTCCATATGAATATCTAATTTTCCCAGCACCATGTATTGAACGGACTCTCTCCCTCTGTATAAGGTCTTCGCACCTTTGTCAAAACTGAGTTTGCTGTAGTTATTTGGATTTGTTTCTGGACTGTCAATCCTGTCCCATTGGCCTATGTGTTTGTTTTTATACCAGCACCATGTCATTTTGGTTACTAATATAATTTGAAGTCAGGTAATGTGATTCCTTCAGTGTTTTTTTTGCTTAGGATACCTGTGGCTATTCTGAGTCTTTTGTGGTTCCAGATACATTTTAGGATTTTTTTTTTCTATTTCTGAAAAAGAATATCGTTGGCATTTTTATAGGAATTGCATTGAATCTGTAGATTGCTTTGGGTGGTATGAACATTTTAACAATTCATAAATGATTGATTCTTCCAATTCATAAACATGGAATACAAATCTAATTATAATAAAAGCACTACCCATGGTAAGCGGAAGTCTAAAAATGTCTCCCAAGATCCCTCTTATAAAAGGTATGCTATGATTCACCACAGGCTATAAAACAACTAGGACCCTTGACTTTTGGGAAGCCTAATAAAACACTCTTCTTTAGATTTAAGATAAAAATACACATTTATACAAATGCAGGGATTGATGAACCAGATAAAAAAGAGCTATTTTGAAGAATTTTCATCTGATAGGCCACCTCAAAATTTGAACTTAGATTTAAATAAGCATAATGAAATTACAAAGGTAATTACAAATAAAAATATCTACATGTTAGATCTTATATCATTCATAAGAGAAATCATACCAGGTAGTAAGTTAAAATAAAGAGCACGATTAAGAAGCAAACATTAGTGACAGGCTTGTAAAAGGTATGATATTATCCACCCTAGTATATACAACAAGACATTCTAAGCTAAAAAAATAGAGATAATATTCATCAATTACACAACTGAGAATATATTCAAAGAAAGTAAAATCAATATGTCGAAGAGATATCTGTACTCTCATATTCATTGGAAAATTATTCACAATAGCTAGAACACGGAATCAATCTAAGTGTCCATCATAAAATGAATGAAGAAAACATGGTATATCTACACAATGGCATACTTACTATTAAACTTTAGAAGGAAATGCTGTTATTTGCAAAAACGTGGTTGAATCAGGAGGACATTACATTAGGTGAAATAAGCCAAAGAAATACAAATACTTCATGATCTCTTTGACATGCAGTATCTAAAAATAATTGAACACATACAGGTAGAGAGTAGAACAGAGGTTAATAGGGATGAGGGGCAAGAAGGATTTAGGTTATGTTGATCAAAAATACTAGATTTAAGTTAGAAAGAAAGAATAATTTTAAGGTATCTATTGTATAGTATGGGGACTATAGTTTATAGCAATGTATTGTAGTCTTAAAAATTGATAAAAACTGTAGATTTTTTGTTCTCACCACAAATTTTGAGAAATTCAGCTATTTAAAAATAATGAAAATATCAATTCAAATCAATATAAAGCAGGACTAAGAAATGATTTTGAAATTATAATATGGTGAAACAGCAGAACAACAACAAATAGGAGGAAATCTCAAAAGTACTCAGATGGCAGGGAAGAAAATACAGATTACCTTAAACATATTGGCAGTTAGATGGACAGCTAAATTATTAACAGTAACAGTGACAGAAGAATGTTGGATGGTACCATTTCAAAAAAAAAATCACCACCAACCTCAAATACAATATCCAGACAACGCAGATTTTAAAATGACACATTAAAATAAGAAAAAATAAATAAACAAAATAAGAAAAAGAAGGAGAATAGCAGGAGCAAGATACAAAATCAAGAGAAAGAAGGAGAAAAAATATTGAGAGAGTTTACTATGAGTAAACAGTTTATTAAAAATACTACAGGCAAGATTACATTTTCTAAATGCAAAGGCTGAGAAGCAGGAAGATTAAAAACAAGTGGAAAACAAAATTAAATATAGATAAACATAGACTGTATAAGACAACATTACTAAGGTACAGGTTTTAGGTATGGAGATAGACTTACAGTGCTTTGTAGTTTTTAGCTTAGACTGATAAGGACAGTTAATGTTTAACTAGTTTTAGCATTTAGATAATATAATTAATAATATTATTTTATAGGTAATTGTAAAATAATTAAAAATAAATGATTGTATCTTCCAAAGTACTAGAGGTTGAGTACGTTTTATTCAATATTCTTGAAACCAGAAATGTGTCACATGTCATTTTTTTCTTTTTTTTTTTTTAGATTTAGACACATTTGCATATGGAAAATGAAAAATTTTGAAGAAAAGATCCAGGTTTAAATAGATAATTAATTTATGTTGCAAATACATCTTATACACATAGTTGGGGGATAATTTTATATAATATTTTTAATCATTTTCTGCATGAGACAAAGCTTGTATACATTGGATCATCAGAAAGCAAAAGTGTTAGGTTCCACTACTAGAATCATGTGGGCAGTCAAAAATTTCAGATTTTGGAGCTTCCTGGATATCAGATGTGTTTGGTATAAGAATGCTCAACATATAGTATGAAAACGTGGAGGGAAACAATAAAATAAATGTGGAAGTTTAGAAAAGAAATAAAAAACATAACAGTAAGAAAAAATAGAAAGTGTAAAATAAAGTGGTACATTTAAGCCCTTCTATAAGACCAATTACATTAAATAATCTTATTAAAATACAAAGGTACTAGAAAATAAACAAATTAATACTCTTTAAGATAAAAATAATTCAAATGAATAATAAATACAATGTAGAGAATTAAGAGAGCTAGCATCAAATTTCTGTGAAGGCTAATAACATTGAAAGTTACAACTCAAACTTGTAACTGTGGGACAAAATTATCAGAATGGATTAATAAATAAAACAGCTATATGAAGTTTATGCAATATACCTGGAATATAAACACCCAAAGTTTTACTAAAGTTATACTTCAGAAATACTAAGCCATATAATGCTGATGTATTATAATACTATCAGTCAAAATATTCTCTGAAGTATAACAGAACATGAGCAAGTGGAAGCTATACAAACACATGGACATTGAAGAATATGTTGCCGTAAGAACAGTGGATCAATGAAGAAAATAAGAAGGAAATTGAAAAATTTCTTTAAATAAATGACAAGGGAAATACTATGTACAAAAACCCATGAAATACAGCAAAAGCAATACTAAAAGAAGTTTATAGAAATAAGTGCCTGCATTAAAAAAGTAGAAAAACTTCAAATAATCAACTCAATGATGCACCTTAACAAACTAGAAAAGCAGGAGCAAGTCAAACTCAAAATTAGCAGAAGAAAAAAAATAATAAATATCATAGCAGAAATAAATGAAATCAAAATGAAATATGAAAAAGATTAATAAAACAGAAAATAGATTTTTTAAAAACATAAACAAAATTTTAACCAGGTTAATAAAGAAAAAGATATAGAAACCCAACAAATAAAATCAGACACATAAAAAGAAATATTACAACCGATAGTGCACACAAAGGGTTATTAGAGGCTACTATATGCATCTATATGTCAATGAATAGGAAAATCTAGAAGTGGAGAAACTTTTAGACACATACAACCTATTAAGATTGAACTAAAAAGAAATCCAAAACCTGAACAGACCAATAAATAGTGAGATTGAAGGTGTAACAAAAAAAATCTCCCAGCAAAAAATATGCGGGACTCCAAGGCCTCGCTGTTGAAAATTACCAAATGCTTAAAGAGAACGAATTCCAATCCTACTCAAATTTCTCTGAAAAAGAGAGGAAGAGAGTATACTTCCAAACCCATTCTACATGGCCAGTTTTGCAGTGAGTGTAAAATCAGGAAAAGTAACACACAAAAAGAAAACTAGAGGGCAATGTCATTGATGAATATTGATGCAAAATTTCCAACAATACTTTAAACAGATCTTTCATCATGATTAAGTGAGATTTTTTCCAGAGATTCAAGGATTGCTCGCCATACACAAATCAATCAATGTGAAAAATCATATCAACAGAATGAAAGACAAAAACCATATGATCATTTCAATTAATATTGAAAAGACATCCGATATAATTCTATGTCTTTCCATGATAAAAAGTCTCAAAAAAATAAAACTAGGCATAGAAGGAACATATCACACTATAGTAAAAGTTATATGCAACAGACACAGCTGGTATCATAACTGAATGGGAAACAAATGAAAGTCTTTTCTCTAAAATCTGAAACACGACAAAGATGTCCTATTTTGGCATTGTTATTAAACATAGTACTGGAAATTTTAGCTACAGCAATCAGACAAGAGGATAAAACAAAGGACATTCAAACTGGAAAAGAAAAAGCCAAAATATTCTCTTTTTTGCAGATGATCTAATGTAACATTTGGAAAATCCTAAAGTCTTCACCAAAAAAAAAAAAAAAAAAAATTGAACTGATTTAAAAATATAAGATTCAAAAATCAGTGCCATTTCTATCTGCCAACAGTGAATAATCTGAGAAAGAAATCAAGAAAGTAATCCTATTTACAATAGCTACAAATAAAATAAAATAAAATACCTGGGAATAAACTTAACCAAAGAAACGCAAGATCTCTGCAATAAAAACCACATATCTTTGATTAAAAGAAATTGAAGAGGATGAAAAAAAAAAAAAAAAACGAAAGATATTCAATGTTCCTGGATTGGATTGGAAGAGTCAATATTGTTAAAACATCCATACTATCCAAAGCAATTTATAGATTCAATGAAAACCCTATAAAAATATCAATGACAGTCTTCACAGAAATAGAAAAAGACAAGCTGAAAATTTATATGAATCCACAAAAGACCCAGCATAGTCAAAGCTATCTTGAGAGAGAGAAAAAAAAAAAAAAACAAAAACTGGAGGAAACACATTACATGACTTCAAATTATATTACAGATGTATAGTAACTGAAACAACATGGTTTTGGCATAAAAACAGACACATAGACAAATGGAACAGAATAAACAACCCAGAAATAACTCCATACATCTACCAGTGAACTCATGTTTTCCAAAGTTGCCAAAAACATACATTCAGGGAAGTACAATGTCTTCAATAAATGATGCTGGGAAAACTGCATCTATATGAAGAAGAATAAATTAAACCCTTATCTCTTATCATGTATAATAATCAAATTAAAATGGATTAAAGACTTAAATGTAACACCTCAAACTATGGCTCTACTAAATGAAAACCCTGGAGAAACTCTCCAGGACATTGGTGTAGGCAAAACTTTCTTGAGCAATATCCCACAAGCACATGCAACCAAAGCAAAAATGGACAAATGAAGTCACACCAAGTTAAAAAGCTTTGTCATATTAAAGGAAACAATCAACAAAGTGAAGGGACAGCCCATAGAATGGAAGAATATATTTGCAAACTATACATCTGACAAGAGATTAGTAACCAGAATGTATATGGAGGCCAAACAACTCAGTAGAGAAAAAATCTACTACTCTATCAAATGGGCAAATGCTCTAAGTAGACATTTTTGAGGAGAAGACCAACAAATGACAAGTATATATGTTAAAAAAGTATTCAATATCACTGATTATCATAGAAATGCAAGCCAAACTACAGTGATATCATCTTATCCCAGGTGTAATGGCTTGTATCTAAAAGACAGACAGTAACACATGCTGGTGGTGATCTGGAGAAAAGGGAATCCTCGTACACTGTTGGTAGGAATGTAAATTAGTACTACACTATAGACAACTGTTTGGAAGGTCCTCAAAAAACTAAAAATAGAGCTTTTATATGATTCATTAATTACATTGCTAGGTATATACCCAACATAAAGAAATCAGTGTATCAAAGATATATTTATGCTTTTATATTTAATGCAGCACTATTCACAATATGCCAAGATTGGCTTCCAAATGCCAAGATTTGGAGGCAACCTAAGTGTTCATCAGCAGGTGAATGAATAAAGAAAATGTGGTATATATACACAATGGAGTGCTATTAAGGCATTAAAAAAATACAGTTATTCCATTTGCAGCATCATGAACAGAACTGGAGGAACATATTGTTAAGTAAAATAAGCACACCACAGAAAAATAAACTTCACATGTTCTCACTCATTTGTGGGAATTAAAAAAATTAAAACAATTTTACTTATGAAGATAGAGTATGGAAAGATGGCTTCCAGAAGTTGCAAAGGGTATAAGGGGTTGAGAAAATAGGGAGGATCAATAAGTGCAAAAATATAGTTAGATAGAATGAATAAAGTATTTGATAGCACAACAGGATGGCTACAGTCAACGATAATTTATTATACATTGTGCAATAACTAAAAGAGTATAGTGGGATTGTTTGTAATAAAAAAAAAGATAAATGCTTGAAGGGATAGCTACCCCTCCCAAAAAAGTAAGCAGTTTTGCTTACTAACTATATAGTATCCAATTTAAGAAAAATACACACACATATTTTAAACATGTTTTAATTCTAAACACCTAATAACAGTATAAATAATACTAATAACAAAAATTAATGGAACTACAAAGAGAATAGAAAATATTATAATGAGCTAAAAATTTGAATATAGATCTCTCATTAAACAGTAGATCAGCTAGCCATCAAAACAAGAATAATACTTAACACAAATATGTAATAAAGTTAATTCATCAGATATGTGTAGTAAATTATACTCTAAATGTGGAGAATGTCTCATCTTTTTAACTACAAATGTAATATGTATGCAAACTTATCAGATGCTACACGATAAATTTCAAAAACTTTGTTCACACCACTCTAGTCATGATAATTGAGTTGGAAATTAATGACAAAATAAGCTAAAAGTCCTTCCTACATTTGAAAATGTTTATACTCTCAAACAAATAATTTACCAAAAAATAAAAAATACTTAAGAGAGAGTAAAAACTATGGAATTCAGCTAAAGTGATAATTAGATTGACATTAATAATTTTAAGTGCTTTTGTTACTAATGATAAGTAGTTCAAATTAACAGCCAAGTTTTTTATTTAAAAATATAGAGATACCAGAAAGCAATGAAGTTTAACAAAGTGTTAATTTAAGAAAAAATACACGCAGTGAAAAATCCTGAAGACAAAAAGCAACATTTTTTGGATGAGTGAATAAAAGTAAATCTCTAAGAAGAGTAATCTTGAAGAAAATCAGAAGGTATCATTGAACAATATTAAGAAGCAATGATGCTACGTAAGTATGGATGCTGCAAGAGATTATCTAGTTAGGGATTGTATTAAAAATATTCAGTTCAAAACTCAGTTAAACAAATTATAGTAATGTCAAAGCAGCATAAAAATAACCACCCTATCCAAATAATCTTGTGGCCATTAAATAAAATATACGTATAATTAATAATATTTTACAATAAATAAACTAGGCCCAGAAAGCTTTAAAGATAAACATAAGCAGACAGTAAAGGAACAGATATCTTGGATCTTAATGAAACTCTTGAAGAAAATAGAAATTATGGTAATATTGCTATGTATACTTTAGAAGGCTAGTGTAATATTGATACCAAACCAGGTGTGCTCCAAAAGAAAATAAATATTATACACTAATCTCATGTGAGACAATATGTGTTAGTTAAGACATAGGCTGAGTTATTGTAATAGAGGAACATCAAAGGCAGTGGTGTCAGTAAGATAGGATTTTATTTATCTTGCATATAAAAGTATAAAAATAGATAAGGAATGGCTAATTGGAAGCTCTGACCTACAAGGTGAAACCAATACTCAGGGTCCATCATTTCTAGGGTGTTTATCTCATGAATATGGATTAATCTGGCTTACTGCTATGACATTTGTACACCAACTCACAAGAAAAGTAACAAAGTATTAGATAAGCAGCTGCTCTTAAGTACAGGGCATGGAAAATGCATATATCATTTGCTTTACATTCTACATCTTACTTCTAATATCAAGAAAAACCACGTTATGTCGTCTACTAAGTAGCCAAGAGAACCATTAAACTCTACCAGGTTGGACAGCTTGTGGGAAAACAATTTATGTTTTTATATCTCAAAGGAAGAAAGAGAGAAAAGATTCTGGGAGAAAAGTATCAGTCTCTGACAAAATATAGATATAAATATATTTTTAAATGGGTCGGGCGCGGTGGCTCAAGCCTGTAATCCCAGCATTTTGGGAGGCCGAGACGGGTGGATCACGAGGTCAGGAGATCGAGACCATCCTGGCTAATATGGTGAAACCCTGTCTCTATTAAAAAATACAAAAAACTAGCCGGGCGAGGTGGCAGGCGCCTGTAGTCCTAGTTACTCGGGAGGCTGAGGCGGGAGAATGGCGTGAACCCGGGAGGCGGAGCTTGCTGTGAGCTGAGATCCCGCCACTGCACTCCAGCCTGGGCGACAGAGGGAGACTCTGACTCAAAAAAAAAAAAAAAAAAGAAAGAAAACTATCTATATTTTAAATGTCTAAAGATGCTCCAACATATGCCCCAAAAGGAAACTGTCAAAATAACAAAACAAAAATAAAATTTAAAGAATTCAAATTTAAATAGAAGTTTTAATGTACCATTAAAATGGCACATTGTGTTTTAAAATCTAAAAGAAAAGTATATTTTACAAATAAAATTTTTTTTTGGAAAATCTGGTAAAATAAACTTCTATTCAAAAGGTGAAGAAATGGGACATCCAACTTTTCTGTAGGAAAATTCTACAATGGAATACAATACAATAAAATTTGCAAATATCCTGAAGAAAAGTGTTACCAAATCATTTTATACCTAGGCACACTTGGGTTTAATAAAATTATCAAGACAAAATCAGTTTTAACCGTGCAAGAGTCATTGATTCTTTTTCCCAGGTCCTAGTAAAGTAATAGGGAGTAAACATAAATCCATATAGCCTACATGGCCCTTATGATACCTCTCTAATATTTTTCCTACTACCTCTTAACCACTCATTTAGCTCCAGCCCCACTGGACTCAGCTTTTCTGTAAGCATGTCAGAAATGTTTCTGCATTACAGCCTTTGTCATTGCAATTCCCTGTCTGAAATATTCTTCCTCCAAATATCCACATGACTTAATCCTTCACCTCCTTTAATTCTGTTCAAGGCCACATTTCCAAAGATAATTTTCCAGGTAGCTCTATTTTAAATTGCATTCTATGACTCTTCCTTTTTTACTCTCTACCCCCTTTCCTTTATTTTTGATAATATATTTATTACCACAGTACTTATTATCTTTACCATGTTATATACTATTTTATGTTTACTAATTGTGTCTCACCTACTCACTAGAATGCAATAAATTTCTGAGCAGGCTTTTCCTCCCATTTTATTCATGAGATTTTTCGACTTACAGAACAGTACTTGAACATTGAGCAATATAATAAATATCTGTTAAACCAAGAGATGTCTAGAAAATGTGATGTAAAATGCCAGTGAGCATTGAATATACTCAACCAAGAGGTCACTGGGGGACTATACTAAGCAGTCCTTCAATAAGGATCAGTTCTGTTATAATTATACAACAAAATATAAATGTTACATACTAAATTGTCCCCCCCTCCACCCCTACAATTTATATGTTGATATGTTGAAGCTTCAACCCCCACTATGACTGCATTTGTAGATAGGGTATTGTATTAGTACATTTTCACACTGCTATAAAGAAATACTTGACACTGGGTAATTTATAAGGGAAGGAGGTTTAACTGACTCATAGTTCCACATGACTGGGGAGGCCTCAGGAAACTTATAATCATGGCAGAATGTGAAAGGGAAACAAAGACCTTCTTCACATGGTGGAAGGAAAGAGAAAGTGTGCAAGAGTAGGGAAAACTGCCTTATAAAACCATCAGACCTTGTGAGAACACACTCACTATCACCAGAACAGTAGGAGGGGAACCAACTCTATGATCCAGTCACCATCCACCAGGTCTCTCCCTCAATACCTGGGGATTGGGTTTCAAGATGAGATTTGGGTAAGGACACAAAGCCTAATCGTATCAGATCTGTTAGAGGTATTTAAGCTAAATGAAGTAATAAAGATTTGAATATGATTTCACAGAAACACTGTCCTTATAAAAAAAAGAAGTGATGCTAGGGATCACTGTCCACATGCATAAAAGAAAGGCCACATGAAGACACAGAAAAAAAAGAGCCATCTATAAGCCAAGAAGAGAGTCCTCGCCAGAAAGCAAATTTTCTGGCAATTTGATTATGAACTTCTAGCTTCCAGAAATGAGAAAACAAATTTCTGTTGTTTATGCCACCTGGTATTTTGTTACGGAAGACTAAGCAGATTAATGCAATTATGTGTATAGTCTCTGACATACAATGTCATATTCGTACAGGTAGGGAACTAATATAAATGAACAAAGGGAAATATTAAGTTAATCAGAATAGTTACTGGTGCATGACAAGGGCTATAATGAACTAGACACAGCACAGCTTAATGGGAAAAACATACATAATTCGGGTAAAGCAAAATTTGGAATTGTGTCAAGGTATGTTCAAAATGTTTTAGAAAACAAATCGAGATATTTATACGAAATCCCTTGACTTTTAAATTTGGGAAACTAATTCAGATTCTGTTTCTCTTAAACAGTAAAAACTGAAAATGGCTGAATATTGGAAGATTCTGCTAACAGTGAGTTTCTGACATTTTTACTATGATGAATACTAGATTCAATGCATTCAGTGTAATCAAATAGACTACATCTCAAAAATGACAATAAACAAGAACATTTAAGCAATACATTTTTGAAGGAAAGAAAAAATGAAATTTTCAGGATTAAGCATAACCTTTTTTTAAATGTTACATTACAACATAAGACCATGAAGCAAAAAATAATTATATTTCTCTCTATGTATCTGTGTTTTCTTATATCCAACTTTTCACAGTTTAGTTAAAGACCACAAAAGGAAAACCTACTAAAGTAGAAGGAAATATACATGTGTTTATATTTCATTAAGAATTATGAGCTAATTTTGTAAAAAAAGTACATTTTACAAATGAAACATAAAATAAATGTATTTATTTTAGTTTAATATTCTTATTTATTATACTGGAACAAAATGGGAGAAGAAAGTAAATATAAAAATGAAAGATATAATAATAACAGTACCACAAATATCTAATGAAAAATCCTGACAAATGTTTTGATACTTTTTGTGTGATTTTTTCAAACTTTAAAAATTGTAACATGTATGAGTACTATGAAAACTTTTATTG
This sequence comes from Papio anubis, assembly GCF_008728515.1. NCBI lineage: Eukaryota > Metazoa > Chordata > Mammalia > Primates > Cercopithecidae > Papio > Papio anubis. The sequence goes on from NC_044977.1 coordinate 128,706,698, forward strand.
ATATGTAACACATTGTGAAAGTTATCAGAATCCAAATGGAGTTGCTTATGTTTAAAAAAAAGTAAAAACAAAATCCCTGACAAATAGAGCTGGGAAGGTAATAATAAAAAAAAAAGTTCTCATGCACAAATATCTGATAACAAAAGCTATCATAAAAGATTTCAAAAACTGCACCTTGCACTAGAGCCATCACAGTCTTACACCAAAAAGTATTTCTGTAAAGACATCTGCCCAACAACTGTGGGTCTAACCTCAGATTAGTACCACACTTATTAGTGATATCTATCACTGAAGCTCTTTTAAACAATTGTTATCCTCCTCATTGTTTTGTTGACAATCTTTGTCTTCCTTTACCTCCCTGATTATGTTCATAGTTTACTATGACACACATATTCCTATTGAAATGCCCTATCCTCAAATAAATATCATCTTATCTTAGAGAGCTTCTTTCTCTTTGTTATTTAGATTGACATACATAGTGTACAGAAGCAGGACATGAAGCAAGATCATGCTCAAGAGGAATCAGCAATTACTGGGGCTCTTGTGCAGTACCCACACGAGCCCTTACAGCTCTTCACTTCCACAGATTGCCCTTTCTGCCCTGGTGAGTCTATTCTAAGGGAAAGATTCCTTCTTTTTGTTAGAAGTTTTTTTTTTTTTTTTTTTTTTTTTTTAACTTTGGGATTTGTTTTGATTATAAGGCTACCTTTGATGAAGGACATTACATCCCTCCTAAGATAATAAAAGATATTTTATCTTTCCTGGAAAGTTCTTTCTTGTGTAAAGACAAGTGTCCTTTTGGTTTGAGTGCTCTAGTTTCTACAGAATTTGCATTCTATGAGGCATGTCTTTTGTGGTGAATTTAGTTTTGCTTCTTTTGCATGCCTAATTTAATATTTTGTTTGATCTTTATGTCCGGGTTACATTTTGTGTGAGCACTCTGATTTTGGTTTCATTTTGATCTGATTGCACGCATCTGTAAAGTATTCAGCTCTTTTTCCTTGCCAGTTTCTGGAAATCTGAGAGCAAAAATGAGCATTCTAACTGGTGGACCCAGGTTGGCTCCTTAAAAGCCACTAGGACAGTGCCATCATCTACAAACTGGATCAAACTTCTGACGTTCAGTGACAGAGTTTATATAATTTTCTTTGCTCTCAAGCAATTAATATAAAAATGTAATGAGGGCCGGGCGCGAGCCGTGGCTCAAGCCTGTAATCCCAGCACTTTGGGAGGCCTAAACGGGCAGATCACGAGGTCAGGAGATGGAGACTAGCCTGGCTAACACAGTGAAACACCGTCTCTACTAACAAAAAATACAAAAAACTAGCCGGGCGTGGTGGCGGGTGCCTGTAGTCCCAGCTACTCTGGAGGCTGAGGCAGGAGAATGGCGTAAACCCTGGAGGCGGAGTTCGCAGTGAGCTGAGATGCGGCCACTGCACTCCAGCCTGGGCGACAGAACGAGACTCCGTCTCAAAAAAAAAAAAAAAAAAAAAAAAAAAGTAATGAGATTTTAAAATCTCATGAAGATATGCCAAGCTATGTAGATTTGTCTTGTGTACATTTTGGGTCAATGACCATGTTGGGGATCACTTCAACTCCCCAAGCTTTTTTATTCTCACTATACAATTAAGAGAATACAACTATAAATTAATATGTAGAGCCTTCTAAGTTTTCTCTTTTTTGTTGTTGTTGTTGATTTGTCTGCTTACTTTGAATATGCTGACTCTTCTCCAGATGTTGAGATAAAACTTACTGCTCATGGCATTCCAGCCAATATAGAAAAATAAAAAAAGGAAATTTTTGAGGCATTTTCAAATCAATGACGTTCCAAATTGTAACAACCTAAATACCTTTTGGAAAGGTATATTTAGGTTTTCTTGGCTAATAATTATGTGGGGGAGAGGGAATAGTTCATTGAAATGTTAATAATATAAAATAAAAATAACTAAAGAAATGCTTATAAAAGTTTTCTCAGATGAAACTGATTAAAATTTTAAGCCCAGAGCAACAATTAAAATATCTGTGTTCAGCATAAAACTTTTGGTTTTTCTGTCATGCAAGCCACATAAAAACAAACAAGCAAAATAAAACAAAGCAAAAAAGCTAAAATGCTTTCCTGACTGCATTAACTAGTCAAACAACTATTTGGCAAACAAAAAATTGATTTATTACTAGTTCAAGGGTACTTGGAGATGTTGTTTTTTCTTATAGAATTCTGCCAGTCCTAGCTAAAATGTCAAAATTGAAAATTTAACCTTACACTCATTTGAAACTAAAAAAGGAGGATAAAATGTGAAGGAGATTTTTAAGTCAAACTGCTTTACCCACAACTTTAGTACACAGCCTTCATTAGGTTACCTATCAGGGAAAAAAGAAAAAAAAAAAAAACAATAGCGATGTGAACAGATGTCTCATTTAGTCAAAATTGTAATTTGGAATCACCTATTTTTTATAAACCATTATGTTTGTGCTACTATCTCATGAGTAAAAACCTAAATTGAAAGCTGTAAGATTTTTGTGAACATATGAATTTAGGCATGTTTACACATATTTGCATGTATTATGAGGTATATTATGTCTACAGGGTAAAATCTGGTATAGCCAGCCAGAAGTAACTAAGAAATTTGATTCAGATGTGCTTAGGTAAATAAATGCTCATATAAAAACATATACTAATTAACCCAAATGCTTTTTAATTTATGTGACTTAAGTGAATCTCTGATAAATATGCTGATTTTTAAATTACTGATAAAATAAAAACAGAAATATCCTAAAAATTGTCAGCATACATGTTTGCCTGAATTTACTGCTCAGATAAGATAGTATTTGTCTCTGATAGATATTTTAAAGGTATAAAACTATCAACCCAGCTAAAATAGAATTATCTTTGTTTAACTCTTTCATACATAGTATTAATTTAATATTATTTGTTTAATAAAAATATCTGTATAAACTGAGTTATCAGCAAAGTAACTATGTATTTAAATATAGAGTTCTTACATACGTGAACAACTGATCATCACTGCCTGTAAAAGTGATTATCAGGGAAATAACTTGAAAAGATGACTAGATTTGTCCAATGTCTCAATTTTCATAGGTAATCTGGGTATAATTGTTAATTGTTAAAAATAAATAAATTGGGTAAAGATAAATAACACTGAAATTTATAAGTAAACTTTTCATGTAATTTGAAATTCTATGTATATTTTCAGGTAAATTAAGTGATAAATATTCATTAATGTCTGAATCATTTCCATATAAGATGTATAAGATGATAAAAACTAAAGGAAATTGTTGAAAGCAAATGTTTCCCTTGACTTTTAACATTTTATAGAAATACTAAATATATCTGAGACTATTAGTATATCTACAAATTATGTTATAAAGAAACATATTTCTAAAATTATAAAATTATTTTTATCTATAAAATACTGGTGTTTGACAAATGTTAAAAATTGCTTTCTTCCTCAGTTTTTACTAAAAATTAAGGTTACTAATAATTAAAGTTCTAATTTGTATAGAAAGTGTACCAAAAAAAAAGCTGTATTATTAATTTTAAAATCTATAATAAAAAACATAAAAATGTGTAATAATTTGTCTAATTCAGAAGTTATTTAAAAGTTGTTTCAAAGAATAGATTTATGAAGAAAATAGAAGCAAGTCAAAAAGAAACCAATAAGTAGGAGAGAGAGACAGATGTGAAGAAAGTTATGAGTAGAAAGATACATTTCTATCCCAATTCTCATGGTAACATCAAACCAAAAACCATACAACAGATCCACAAAAAATAAAACACAAAAAATCAAAACACACCACCAGTGAAACTCATCATAAGTAAAAGGCAAGGAGAAAAGGGTGAAAAGAAGTTAAAAAATCCACTAGAAAATAACATGACAAAAGGGAAGGAATAATGCTTTCTTTATCTATAAAATACATGGTGTGTAAATGCACTAAACACTCACGTCAAAATAAATAGAATGGCTGAAGAATAAAACCAAAAATCCGGAGGGCGTGCCCAACATGGCCGAATAGGAACAACTCCAGCTTCCAGCTCCCAGCATGAGCGACACAGAAGATAGGTGATTTCTGCATTTTCAACTGAGGTACTAGGTTCATCTCACTGGGGCATGTTGCACAGTTGGCACTGGTCTGCAGGTGCAGCCCAACCAGAGAGAGCAGAGAGAGCATTGCCTCACCTGGGAAAGCCAAGGGGGAAGGGAATTCCTTTTCCTAGCCAAAGGAAATTGAGACACACAACACCTGAAAAATCGGGTAACTCCCACCCTAATACTGTGCTTTACCAAGGGTCTGAGCAAATGGCACACCAGGAGATTATATCCCACACCTGGCCCAGAGGGTCCCATGCCCACGGAGCCTCCCTCATTGCTAGCACAGCAGCCTGAGATCTAACTGCAAGGTGGCAGCGAGGCTGGGGGAGGGGTGCTTGCCATTACTGAGGCTTAACTAGGTGAACAAAGCCACCGGGAAGCTCGAATTGGGTGGAGCCCACCACAGCTCAAGGAGGCTGGCCTGCCTCTGTAGACTCCTCCTCTGGGGACAGGTCATAGCTAAACAAAAAGCAGCAGAAACCTCAGCAGTGGTAAATGCCCCTGTTGACAGCTTTGAAGGGAGCAGTGGATCTCCCAGCATGGAGGTTGAGATCAGAGAACGGACAGACTGCCTGCTCAAGTGGGTCCCTGACCCCTGAGTAGCCTAACTGGGAGACATCCCCCACTAGGTGCAGACTGACACCTCACACCTCACATGGCAGGGTACACCCCCAATACGAAACTTCCAGAGCAAGAATCAGACAGCAACACTCACTGTTCAGCAATATTATATCTTCTACAGCCACCGCTGCTGATACCCAGGCAAACAGGGTCTGGAGTGGACCTCAGGCAAACTCCAACAGACCTATAGCTAAGGCTCCTGATTGTTGAAAGGAAAACTAACAACCAGAAAGGACACCCACACCAAAACCCCATCAGTACGTCACCATCATCAAAGACCAGAGGCAGATAAAACCACAAAAATGGGGAAAAAGCAGTGCAGAAAAGCTGGAAATTCAAAAAATCAGAGTGTATCTCCCCCTCCAAATGAACGCAGCTCATCGTCAGCAACAGAACAAAGCTGGATGGAGAATGATTTTGATGAGTCGAGAGAAGAAGGCTTCAGTTGATCAAACTTCTCAGAGCTAAAGGAAGAACTATGTAATCAGCTCAAAGAAACTAAAAATCATGAAAAAAGATTTGATGAATGGCTAACTAGAATGATCAATGTAGAGAAGTCCTTAAAAGAACTGATAGAGATGAAAATCATAACAGGAGAACTACGTGAAAAATGCACAAGGTTCAGTAACTGACTCGATCATCTGGAAGAAAGAGTATCAGTGATTGAAGATCAAACGAATGAAATGAGGTGAGAAATTAAGTGTAGAGAAAAAAGAAGAAAAAGAAATGAACAAAGCCTCCAAGAAATATGGCATTATGTGAAAAGACCAAATCTTCTTCTGATTGGTGTGCCTGAAAGTGACGGGGAAAATGGAATCAAGTTGGAAAACACTCTGCAGGATATCATCCAGGAGAACTTCCCCAACGTAGTAAGGCAGGCCGCTATTCAAATTCAGGAAATACAGAGAATGTCACAAAGATACTCCTCAAGAAGAGCGACTCCAAGACACATAATTGTCAGATTCACCAAAGTTGAAATGAAGGAAAAAATCTTAAGGGCAGCCAGAGAGAAAGGTCGGGTTACCCACAAAGGGAAGCCCATCAGAATAACAGCAGATCTCTCGGCAGAAACTCTCCAAACCAGAAGAGTGTGTGGGCCAATATTCAACATTCTTAAAGAAAATAGTTTTCAACCCAGAATTTCATATCCAGCCAAACTAAGTTTCGTAAGTGAAGGAGAAATAAAATCCTCTACAGACAAGCAAATGCTTAGAGATTTTGTCACCACCAGGTGTGCCCTATAAGAGATCCTGAAGGAAGCACTAAACATGGAAAGGAACAACAGGTACCAGCTATTGCAAAAACATGTCAAATGTAAAGTCCATCAATGCTAGGAAGAAACTGCATCAACTAGCAAGCAAAATAACCAGCTAATATCATAATGACAGGATCAAGGTCACACATAACAATATTAACCTTAAATGTAAATGGACAAAACGGTCCAGTTAAAAGACACAGACTGGCAAAATGGATAGTCAAGACCCATCAGTTTGCTGTATTCAGGAGACCCATCTCACATGCAGAGAGACACACATAGGCTCAAAATAAAGGGATGGAGGAAGATCCACCAAACAAATGAAAAACAAAAAAAAGCAGGGTTTGCAATCCTTGTCTCTGATAAAACAGACTTTAAACCATCAAAGATTAAAAGAGACAAAGAAGGCTGTTACATAATGATAAAGGGGTCAATTCAACAGGAAGAGCTAACCTAAATATATATGCACCCAATACAGGAGCACCCAGATTCATAAAGTGAGTCCTTGGAGACTTACAAAGAGACTTAGACTCCCATACAATGATAATGGGAGACTTTAACATCCCACAGTCAACATTAGACAGACCAACGAGACAGCAGGTCAAAAAAGATACCCAGGAATTGAACTCAACTCTGCACCAAGCAGACCTAATAAACATCTACAGAGCTCTCCACACCAAATCATCAGAATATACATTCTTCTCAGCACCACATCACACTTATTTGAAAATTGACCACATAGTTGGAAGTAAAGCTCTCCTCAACAAATGTAAAAGAACAGAAATTATAACAAACTGTCTCTCAGAACACAGTGCGATCAAACTCAGGACTAAGAAACTCAATCAAAACCGCTCAACTTCATGGAAACTGAACAACCTGCTCCTGAATGACCACTGGGTATACAAAAAAATGAAGGCAGAAATAAAGATGTTCTTTCAAACCAATGATAAAAAAGATACAACATACCAAAATCTCTGGGACACATTTAAAGCAGTGTGTAGAGGGAAATTTATAGCACTAAATGCCCACAAGAGAAAGCAGGAAAAATCTAAAATTGACACCCTAGCATCACAATCAAAAGAACTAGAGAAGCAAGAGCAAACACATTGAAAAGCTAGGAGAAGCCAAGAAATAACTAAGATCAGAGCAGAACTGAAGGAGATGGAGACACAAAATTCCTCCAAAAAATCAACTAATCCAGGAGCTAGTTTCTTGAAAAGATCAACAAAATTGATAGACCACTAGCAAGACTAATAAAGAAGAAAAGAGAGAAGAATTAAATAGATGCAATAAAAAATGATAAAGGGGATATCACCACCGACGTCACAGAAATACAAACTACCATCAGAGAATACTATAAACACCTCTACACAAATAAACTAGAAAACCTAGAAGTAATGGATAATTTCCTGAACACTTACACTCTCCCAAGACTTCACCAGGAAGAAGCTGAATCCCTGAATAGACCAATAGCAGGCTTTGAAATTGAAGCAACAATTAATAGCCTACCAACGAAAAAAAGTCTAGGAACAGATGGATTCACATCTGAATTCTACCAGACGTACAAGAAGGAGTTGGTACTAGTCCTTCCGAAATTATTCCAATCAATAGAAAAAAAGGGAATCCTCCCTAACTCATTTTACAAGGCCAACATCATCCTGATACCAAAGCCTGACAGAGATACAACACAAAAAGAGAATTTTAGACCAATATTCCTCATGAACATTGATGCAAAAATCCTCAATAAAATACTGGCAAACCGAATCCAGCAGCACATCAAAAAGCTGATCCACCATGGTCAAGTGGGCTTCATCCCTGGGATGCAAGGCTGGTTCAACATTCGCAAATCAATAAATGTAATCCAGCATATAAACAGAACCAAAAACAAAAAACACAAGATTATCTCAATAGATGCAGAAAAGGCCTTTGACAAAATTCAACAGCCCTTCATGCTAAAAACTCTCAATAAATTCGGTATTGATGGAACGTATCTCAAAATAATAAGAGCTATTCATGACAAACCCACAGCCAATATCCTATTGAATAGGCAAAAACCGGAAGCATTCCCTTTGAAAACTGGCACAAGACAGAGATGCCCTCTCTCATCAGTCCTATTCAACATAGTGTTGGAATTTCTGTCCAGGGCAATCAGGCAAGAGAAAGAAATAAAGGGTATTCAGTCAGGGAGATAAGAAGTCAAATTGTCCCTGTTTGCAGATGACATGACTGTATATTTAGAAAACCCCATTGTCTCAGCCCAAAATCTCCTTAAGCTGATAAGCAACTTCAGCAAAGTCTCAGGATACAAAATCAATGTGCAAAAATCACAAGCATTCTTATAAACCAGTAACAGACAAACAGAGAGCAAATATATATAAAGCAAATATTGTTAGAACTATAGTATTGGTATAGACCCCAATACTAGGTGGAGACATCAACACCCATCTTTCAGCATAGTACAGATAATCCAGACAGAAAATCAACAAAATAAGCATCAAACTAAATCAGCACTGTAGGATAAATTAACCAAATAAATATTTACACAACATTTCACCCAACAACTACAGAATATACATTTTTTTTTCTCTGCATGTGGATCATTCTCAAAGAAAGACCATATGTAAGGCCATAAAATAAAGCTTTAAAAAATTCAAATAAAAAAAGAAATCCAGTATCTTCCTTGACCACAGTGGAATAAACCTAGCACCCAATAATGAAAGAAAATTTAGAAACTATAAAAACATATGGAAATTAAACAATATGGTCCTGAATGAGCAGTGGGTAAAAGTAGAGATTAAGAAAATAATTTAGAAGTTCCTTGAAACAAATGAAAATAAAAACATAACATACCAAATTATGTGGGATACAGCCAAAGTAATACTAACAGAAAAGTTTATAGCAATAAGTAGCTACACCAAAAAAGTAAAAAAAAAAAAAAAAAAAAAAAAAAAAAAAAAAAAAAAAAAAAAAAAGGCAAATAAATATTTTAACAATGTCTCCTAAAGACTTAGAACAACAGGAGCAAAATTAGCCTCAAAATCAGTAGAAGAAAACATATGAACATCAGAGCAGAAATAAATGAAATTGAAATGAAGAAAACAATACAAAAGATCAGTGAAATGCAAAGTTTTTTTTTCTAAGAAGATAAACAAAATAGACAAATCTTTAGCCAAACTAATTATGAAAAAATGCAATGAAGATCAAAAAAATAAAATCAGAGATAAAAAAGTAAGCATTATAATTAATACCACAGAATTCAAAGGATCAATAGAGGCTACTCTGAACAGCTATTTGCCAAAAAACAAACAAACAAACAACAACAACAAAAGAAACTGGAGAACCTAGAAGAAATGGATAAATTCCTAGACACATGCAACCTACCAAGATTAAATCATGAAGAAATCCAAAATGTAAATAGAGAAATAACAAGAAATGAGATTGAAATGGTAATAGACACCTCCTAGCACAGAAAATATTGGGAACTGCTGTCTTTAATGCTGAAGTTTACGAAACATTTAAAAAAAGAGCTAATAACAATCCTATTCAAACTATTCTGAAAAATAGAAGAGGAGGGAATAGTTCCAAACGCATTCTATGAGGCTAAAATTATCCTGATACGAAAACTAGACAAAGATACAGCAAAAGAAGAAAAGTGCATGCCAACATCCCTGAGGAACATTGATGCAAAAATTCTCAACAAAATACAAGCAAACCAAATCCAACAACATATTAAAAAGATCACCTATTGTTACGAAGTGGGATTTATCACAGGAATGCAAGAATGGTTCAATATATGTGAATCAATCAATGTGATACATTATATCAACAGAATGAGCATTTACACACACCATATGATCATTTCAATTGCTGCTGAATATCATTTGATAAATTTCAACATCTTTTTATGATAAAACACAGAGAATGTACCTGGGTGGTTAGGGGTGAAAGGGTAGAGATTTTTAGTGAGTACAAAACTATAGTCAGAAACAATATGATCTAATATTTGATTGCACAAGAGAGTGACTACAGTCAACAATAATTTATTGTACATTTTAAAATACTTGAAAATTATAATTGGATTGTTTGTAAAAAATAAATAAATAAATAAATAAATAAATAAATAAATAAATAAGGATAAATGCTTGAGGTCATAGATACCCCTTTTACCATAATGTGATCATTACACATTGCATACCTGTATCAAAATATCTTATATATCCCTAAAATATTTACACCTACTATATACTCACGAAAATTTAAAGTAATAAAAAGAAGAAAACAAAGGGAGTTACTAGTTGTATTACTTTATTCTCACACTGCCATAAAGTACTACCTGAGACTGGGTAATTTATGACGAAAAGAGGTTTGATTTGTAGTTCTATAGGCTATAGCAGAAGCATCACTGAGAGGCCTCAGGAAACTTACAATCATGGCAGGAGGCAAAGGGGAAGCAAGGACGTCTTTATGATGGCAGAGCAGGAGAAGGAGTGAAACTGAAGGGAAATGCCATACACTTTTAAACCATCAGATCTCATGAGAAGTTGCTCACTATTGTGAGAACAGCAATAAGGAAATCTGCCCCCATGATCCAATTAAGCCTCACCAGGCACCTCCCCTGAGATGTGGGGATTATAATTCTACATGAGATTTGCATAAGGACACAGAGCCAAACCATATCACTGGTGTTGAGAAAAAACAAAAACAAAAAACTGATTAATAAACCCAGAGAAGGCTTTGAAGAGACAGTTTTCACGCACAAATGCCTGATAATGAGAATTATTACAAAAGACTCTAAAAGCCACAACCTTAAACAAAAGCCATTACAACCTTAAACAAAAAATACTTCAACATAATCTACCCAGCAAGTTCTAGCACAACCTTAGACTGATGCTATCCTTGTTATTGATCTTTTCAGGCAAGGATCATTATCTCAAAATTATAATGAAATCCTCCTCATTTTTTTCTTTAAAAACTTTGACTTCCTTTACCTTCTTAAATATGTGCATAGTTTTCTATGGTTTGCATATTTTCATTGCAATGCCCTATTCCTGAATAAATATCATTTCCTTTTTGAGAGTCGTTCTCTGTTTATTTAGGTTGCAAATATATATGTTTACAAATCCTAACTCCACAGAAAAACAATGCTGCAAATTTAACATTTTAACAAAACTTTACCCAAATCAAAAAATGCATCATTCTAACAACTTACAGAGTAGCTATGGTAACAGTCACTGTTCCCAAGGGGCTTGTAACACCACACAGTTACTCAGCACCTGCTGCATTATATCCAGCTCATGGTGCTCAGCATTATTCATGTTATTCCATGCAAAAGGCACTATAATTAAATTCCACTATTTCAATTATCATTAAGTAGGAATTTCAATGATTAATGTAACACATGTACTTTAGGGATTTTGAGAATATCTCTATTAGACACCTTTAAAAATAGTATTTTGATTCACAATCATAGTTTCCTTAAAAGTTACCTAACAAGTTGCACAAAACGAAAGAGTAATATGCAACATTTGTGTTAGATTTCATTGCTATTGAAGATTTACAAGTCCTGATTGTTACATTGTTTTTAGCACAATTTTAGTTGAGCTTATACTTACACAAAATATTTTATTATAAATTGAATAGAATATTTTTATTGAACTGTAGTTTTTATCTTTTAATATTGATAATACTTGACTATCATCATCTGAGAACAGCACAATTTTATTATAAATTGAATAGAATATTTTTATTGAACTGTAGTTTTTATCATTTAATATGGATAACACTTGACTATCATCATCTGAGAACAGCATGGTTTATACAGCATATACCCTAAACCTTCTAAAAAATAAAACACATATTACACTTACATTTAATTAAAGGAAGTGTGCATCACACTATGAATACAATTTCTTTCATCAAGTAAATTGCAACCAATGTGAAAAAAAGGATGATAGCTTTTTGCATTATTTGTCTTTTTTATTACATTTCTTTAATTTCAAAATGTCCAAAGAAGCAATATCTTGCATATGTTAATACTTCCTTTGGGATGGTCAAAGTTTAACTTCCATTAGTAGACGGATGTTAATACCTTAATCTATTCATCAGTAATGAAATAAGACCTTTGGTATGAAGTTTATGAGAAGACCAAAAGAGAGATAAATGACAACAAATGTTCTGTAATATTTCTAAAATTATGGCATAATTACCTGTTATAATGTACATTATAAGGGGAATCAACTATTACAATTAAATGTTGAGCAGAAACAAAGATAAAACTTCTTCAAATTAATATTATTGAGAAATGTTATAACACTATCATGGCAGTATTACTTCCAAAAATATCTTGGAAAACTTATAATGAGAAAGTATATATTATTTGTGTAAAAATAAAAGCATTTTTGCAAGTCTCGATCTTTCCAAAGCTATCAGTTTTGATGCCACAGAGAGAAAATTACCATTTTAGGTGGCAAAACTGCTCTCACAGATGAATTCCGAAGAAATAAGTATTCCATTTTTATGCAGATATCCTCTGCAATAAAGAATGAGGAAAACAACTTACATAAGTTATGTGTAAGCAGATTGATTTCTAAATAAAATTTTTCAAATTCTTACTGAGATGTCAGCAGCTGCTATTTGAAAATGAGTGACTACTTTCAATATGCTACAGTGGAAATGGAGCTCTCAAATTAAAACCCAAATTACTTGTCTCATCGTTAATACATGAACTATTTGGATACTATAATAGTTGCTGTCCACGACTGGACTAAACAATAAAATGTAAGTACAAGAATTCAAAACTCATAATATTCTTTCTTTTATTCTATGGTCTTCATATAAGATGAGGTTATTGCTTATTGCTTAAAATTTTGCATGCAGAGCAATTATATTTAGCAGTCACAATCAAGTCAGTCTGTTTTTGAAAGGGACAGCCTGAATCACAACGGGCAAGAGGCTAAGCAAAGGTGGTTTATGCTTTTAGATCATTTGAGAATTCTGTCACCCCAAATTTTTAAGAGTATCCCTTATGCTTTATTCAAATTCCACCTATAGTCTAACAACATTTATTACTATTCTAACCCTTGTCACTTTTAGTTTTTCTAAAAATTTTTTATCTTTCCGCTTGCAAGTCTTCCCTCAGAAACACATGTTGCAATTTGGTTGCCATTATGACATTATTATGACGGGGGACTTTAACAGGCGATTTAACGCTTTTATAACACAGCTTTTGGGAGTGGATTTTCTCTTTCGCCTTTGGAAAGATGCATCACGAAAACTCTAAGCAGATGCTGACCTCTTGATTTTTGACTCTCCAGACTCCAGAACTGTGAGCCAATTAATTTATGTTACCCAGTCACTGGTATTTTCTTATAGCAGCAGAAATGGACTAAGACATGGCTTATATACAATACTGAATTTTTTGTTTGTTATTTATTGTATAAAATATTAGTTTTCAAAAAAAACCTAAAGCATGTACAAATCAAAACTTAATTGTCGTATAAAATGTTTTTATTCTCTCTTCTATTCTTACTGTAACTAGTCAATAAAATATATTATTTAAGAGGAGATTATCTTTAAAATAACAAACAGAGGGTGCTCTATTTAGGCATTGCTTAATTGTTGGCGTCCCCTCAAAATTTATACCTTGAAACTTAATCCCCCACACAATAGTATTAAGAGGTAGAACATTTAAAAGTCGATTAGATCATGAGAGTGAAGATCTCCTGAATAGTATTAATTCCCTTATAAAAGGGGGCCACTTTGCACTTCTACCATGTGAGGACACAGAAGGTCTCGTCTGTGAGAAATAGGTCCTCAACAGACACTGAATCTATTAATGCCTTTAGTTTGGATTTTCAAGCCCCCAGAACTGCAAGCCATACGTTTCTTTTATTTTTATTTTTAATTTTTTGCAGATTACCAGACCTGAAGTTTCTGTTATAGCATGTCCTATCTCTGGCCAAACCATGTCAATCAACTTCCCAGGATCCTTGTTCACAGCTGTCTCCCTTCTCTGCGAAGGCCCCAGGTGAGCTCATCAACTCCTGCCACTCCAGCAACTTCCATCTCCGCCCTGTTGCCTTGGCCCAAATTGGCTATGACAGGGATGGATATGTTTCTTTAGTTGTTCAAAGCTCGTAGTCTATTGATTATAGATTTAAAGTAGCCATCAAAAACAAATAAATGTTTTGAAGTTTATGGAGATACTTTTTCTGTATCAAATGTCCAAAAAAAAATTGCAGTCCTTAAGTTTCCATTTCAAGATAACTTTTCTTCTTCATGACTTTACTTTGTTAGGCATTTTCCAACATCGTGAGTAATTACATGGCTCACAAAAACATCATGCATTAAAGTTATTCTTATTTCATATTTAATATTAAATAAGTAGTATCTTGTCTTTTTAACTAGTCTATTTTATTATAATTTATACAAAACTCTATATTTATTTTATTATTGGAAATTACTATATTTAAAGTGATTGGTCCATATATTTCTACGTTTACCACCAGCATACCTTTCTAAATTTTATTCAGAATTTCATTTTGGCTAAATTGTATCCCTCCAAAACTTACATGTTGAAGTCTTTATCCCCAGTAGCTCAGAATGTGATTATATTTGGAGGTAGGAGTACTAATGAGGTAATTAAAGGAAAATGTAGCTACATGTATAGGTCCTAATTCGATATGGCTGGTGTCCTTATAAAAAGTGATACTTAGGACATAGAAAACACACACACTAAAGGGTGACCATAAAATGTCACAGAAAATAGGTGGCCATTTTCAAGTCAAAGCAAGAGTCCTCAGGAGAAACCAATCCTACCAAAGCCTTGATTTTGAACTTCTAGACCCCAGAATTCAGAGAAAATATCTTTCTGTTTTTTAAGCCATACAGTCCTTGATATTTTGTCGTTGCAGCCCTAGCACACTAATACAAAATTTCACTACCATTTTACACAATCAATCCTATCTACCTTTACAATCACATTTTTGGTTTACTTCCCAAGCCTGGTCAGTTGGGCCTGTATTATTTTTCCCCATACTATAAATAACACACAATTAAAATAAATTAGGTAAAAAGAGATTTATATTTACAGAAGGAGATTTTTAATTCTTAAGATTTGGCCAGATCTATTTTCTGTATCTCTTTACTGGGTAAGATATTTAAAGGTATGAAATAAAAAAATAAATTGGATTGGCTTATGTAAAAGTCATATGAATACTCTTTCAAGGTATATAAAAATGCTCATTAAAGTTAATAAAGATCATTTCAATTTTTATAAACTAGTATTTTTCCTTAGGTTTTCCTTCTTCAGAAAAATTACACAGTAATTACTTGATTAATGACCTACTTAATTGGACATTACATGTGAGTTTGAGTTTTTCTTTTATTAATGTAACTAAAATTGCATAATATAACAATTTATTAAGATAACTAAAATTGCTTATGATACAAAATTTATTATATGTAAGTAAAACTTGTTTATGCTATATTTCAACAAGACAGCAGTACCCCTGAAACACCACATGCCCTGGAAAAAAATATATATATATATCTATGTAAAATATAAATATTTCCACTTAATGTTGTTTCTTATTAAAATTGATTTTAATAAGAATATATTTATATATGTTGTATTATTGATATATATAATAACATATATATAATGATCAATTTTAATAAGAAACTGAGAGTCAGATGGGGATATTTCCAACTCTCAAACATAATCATCTGATGGCTTGCATTTATGACTATTTTAAGAATCTCAGCATTGGCCAGATTTGGAGGAAATCTTCATGGGTGCCCTGGGAAGTCAAAACACACAGTGAGGGATGGTATACTCTGCTCTTTGCTAAAGGGAAAAAAATGGAACTGAAAGAAATAAAACAAAAAAATATATTGCTGCAAGCGTATTGTCCTTTCTTAAGGTTAAAAAAGTTAACTCATTGTAATCTTTGTTTTTTATCTTCACATTTTAAGTATGTATTTACCAAATATTAGTTGAAAATAAAACACCACCTCCATGAGTCCTGGCTCGGGGATAACTGCTAACCCCTGGCCTGCGGCTTTATTCGTCTCCTGTGTCCTCCCCCACAGAAAACTCATTTCCAGGTATCAGGCCCTGAAACGGCTTCCAGTGACAGCTACCATGGCTGATACAGTGGTTATGCCCTTCACCCATCCAGCAAATCTGAAAAGAAATTGGAGAGCCCCACCAACCTTTCCCTGACCTGAACATGTAAATTTTCAAAAATAAGCAAGACTATGGGTTATGGTATGGTTCTTCCATCCTCACAGAGAGATACATGTCCTATGACAAGAACCTTCCCAGGAATGTAATGGGGAGGTGGAGAGAAATTGAATTTCTGTGCCTTTTGAATACTAGTACATAGGTGACCATAATTTCCACAACTCCTTGTATCAAGATGAGACGAAGAAATTGATGTTCTTCAGTGTTTGTCCTGAGATTACCATTAGCAGTATTTTTGTCCAGGGTAGACTACGGGTGGGCCCATTTGGGCCCCTACAAATCTCCATTGTTGTGGCTGTTATTACCAAACATATCATTGATACATATTGTCTATGGGCAGTTCTTATTTTCTTTGCCCCCAGTCTCTGACAGGAATCTTTGAAGTTGAGGCCATCTTTTGGGTCATGTGAAATCCTGTAAACCAACCTGAATGTAGGCACCTAGTGAGAATATCATTTATGGCTCCTTTCAGTTAACTTTTATCAAGATGGAATGGGATGCAAATGCCATCCAGCCTCAGAAACCTATCCCTACCAAGAATAATAAAGCATGCACAGCACAACAGGCCAAGCTTCATGTCATATTACCATCCAGGGTACTGCAGTAAAAGAGCATACAATATTTTTACTGACTCGTAGCTGTGACTAAAGGTTGAGCTGTTTGGTTGGACCATTAGCAAGCCTTGGACTGGCATATAAAATAAGCCCTCTTATGGGAAAAAACATATGGATAAAATTCTGTTGTGCTTCTAAGTTTCTTTTTTCCCATGTAGATGATCATCAGAATGACTCCTGTGCTAAGAAAGGGCAAGGTAATAAACGAGAATATCATACTTTTTAGCTAAATGCAGAGACTGGATTGCTCTCCACTCAGCAAGCACATGTGTGATCAATTGCCTTCTGGGCCCATAAGATATTCTTGGCAGATGGATTATTCTGGGTCCCTTATCCAATCCAGAGGGTTCTGCTGGGTCTTGACTGGAGTTGACACTTTCTGCTGGTTTGACTTGGTCCCTATACTTTCCACTAACCCTAGCTACACGATTGAGGCCCTAAAATATCTCATTTGTTTTCCTGTTTGGCTTCCTTGAACAGATTGTGACTAACAATGGTTCCATATTTGTGGCAAAGGCAGAGGATGTAATCATGGACTCTCCATGTTTCATATCACACCCCAGCCACAGTGTGGTCAAAACATTTAATGAACAATTTAAAGGTAGGCTTAAGAAGCTAAAAGGAGAGGGCAAGATGATCTAAGCTGAGACCACATATCTCAAGTGAGCAGTCCTGGGCCTTAATGCAATAATTCCTAAAAGACTACTTTTCACTTATGAAAAGAATGGAAAGAATATGTGCATAAATAATGTATTTCATAATTATATAATTTAATTTGTGATTGTTTTTATTTACTGTGTGAACTTATTGTTTGAGATCACATGCTTTCAGTCTGAAGAACTTATTATTTATGTTATTAAAAAGAAATATTAGTAACAACTAATTGTTATTGACAATGAATAAAACAGCTAGTAACAATTACTTAAAATTATAAATAAGTACTTGTTGTTAGTTTTTGGCCTTCATTTTTGAAAGACAATTTTGCTGCATGTAAGACACTACTTCATAGAACTTTTCTTTTTTTCCTTTGATGCATTGAATGTGTCATTCTGACAGATGCAGGAAGAAGATAAGGGGGAGTGTCCCTGGAGAATCTCCCACTGGTCTGCACACTGGGAGAACAGGGTGGAGCCACAGGAAGTTAATGTCGTTTACAGGAGGAGAAACCTGTCCTCTCCTGTTCCTGTGTGGCGACCTGGGATCCAATCTGTGAGTTGGGGGTCTGTTAATAGGAACTTGTCTCGCTTTGTTGAGAAGTTTTTTTCTAGTTTCCTTTTCATCCAATAAATTACATTCCCCTCACCCTTCAAAGTGTCTGCCTGCTTAATGTTTCCTGGTTGTGCTACAAGAACCTTTTTTTTTTTTTCCCCACAATAACTCTACTGCCTCTGCCTTCTACATTTCATTACTTAAAATGAGACGTGACTGTTAATCTCGGAGTTTCATTATATGGGTCAATTTTCTCTTGCCACTTTCAAGATTATTGTGTTGTTTTTGGCTATCAACTTTTAAAAAATAATGTTTTGGAGTGTGGATATCTTTTTATGTATTTATCCTACTTGGAGCTTAATGAGTTTCTTGGATGTATAGTTTCCTTTTGTTTTTCATTTAATTAATTTATCAACTTTTATATTTAAAAAATATTTCTGCTCTTTTGTCTGTTTCTTCTACTTCTGATATTCCCACCAGACATTCCCACTGAACATATACATTGGTATTAATGGTATCTTATACTTTGAAGACTTTTTGTTCACTTTTCTTCATCATTTTTCTTTGTTCTTTTAATTACATAATCTCATTTGATCTGGCTTCAAAGTTTATATCTTTCTTCTGCAAGTTCAGATCTACTGTGATGCCTATTCAGTCATTTTTAAATTTCAATTATTGTATGTATTTTTCACCTTTAGAATGTATTTGGTGTTTCCTGTAATTTATCTCTTTTCTTAATATTTTCTATTTCAAGTGTCGTTCTCATTATACCTTCCTTTACTTTTAAAAGCATAAATTTCCTTAGTTATTTGAACGTATATATAATAGATGCTTTAAAGTATTTGCCTATAAAGTTTGATGTCTGATCCCTTTCAAAGACACTTTTCTTGCTGTACATTGACATTCTGGAAGTCATCTCTTCAGATAATAATTTTTGTAGCAAAATAAAAGAATTAGCAAATTGGATATGGATGAATGACCAAAATAAATAATTCAAAGGCAGTCTAGGAAGGGAAAAATTTGAAAACCACATAAGGAAATTATTAGACATAACATATAAAGAGACATACACATATTTTCACCTTGGGTAGCAGAGTAGAGAATGAGGTTGAAAAAGAGGTAATATTTTATAAGATAATGTCTAAAAAGATAAAAAGACATAAAATACTAAATTATAATAGCTTTTTGTTTTTGGAAATAACCCAAACTTTCATTACTAAATTTTGTAGACTTTAATTTTTATTTATTTATTTATTTGTTTGTTTATTTATTTATTTATTTATTTATTTTTAATGTTGCTATTATACATAGAAGTTCTGAGTACTAAGAGGAAACTTACCTAGCTTCTGGTTATTTCCTTTCTTCTTTGTCTCCTTCAAACTTTGAGTATATCAATTAGCCACCTCAGTCGTATGGTCCATTACTTTGACCTGTATAGAAACATCCTTCTTTTCTTGCTGGTTAAATAGCATCAATGTATCCAAATTATTATAGTTTCAATTTCCAGTTTAATAAAAATTGTTCTTTGTCAACATCTATAATATTCTTTCTTTTATTTTTTAATCAACACTTTTAAACTGGAAAATGTTACATTTCTAGAAATAATAAACAAAAACTTGCTTTCATTGTCTGGTGTATTTTGGTTATGGGAGAAACAGCATCATATATTGTTTGACATTTTAAAATCATATACCAGATTATAAAATAGAGCCATTGCTTTGTCACCCAAATTCATCACTAAGTTTTCAGTAGTAAGACCTGCTGCTTCTGGGTGATAAAAAGCATTGTAAAAGTAATGAGTTTCACTTAAATTAAACTATTGCTGAACTTTGTTCTTTAAAAAGTGTTTTTGTTCAGAAGAAAAATGTACAGAATCATGTGATAAAGTTGTATAGCTAACTATACTACAAAGCTACAGTAATGCAAACAGCATGATACTGATGCCAAAACAGATATATAGACCAATGGAACAGAACAGAGGCCTCAGAAGTAACACCATACATCTACAACCATCTGATCTTTGACAAACCTGATGAAAACAAGCAATGGGGAAAGGATTCCCTATTTAATAAATAGTGTTGGGAAAACTGGCTAGCCATATGCAGAAAACTGAAACTGGACCCCATTCTTACACCTTATACAAAAATTAACTCAAGATGGATTAAAGACTTCAATGTAAGACATAAAACCATAAAACAAAAATAAATAAATAAATAAATAAATAAACCTAGGAGAAAATCTAGGCAATACCATTCAGGACATAGGCTTGGGCAAACACTTCATGACTAAAACACCAAAAGCAATTGCAACAAAAGCCAAAATTGACAAATGGGATCTAATTAAACTAAGGAGCTCCTTCACAACAAAAGAAACTATCATCAGAGTGAACAGGCAACCTAAAGAATGAGAGAAAATGTTTGCAATCTATATATCTGACAAAGACCTAGTAACCAGAATCCACAAGGGACTTAAAGAATTTTACAAGAAAAAAAACAACCTCATCAAAAAGTGGGCAAAGTATATGAACAGACACTTCTCAAAAGAAGACATTTGTGCAACCAACGAACATATGAAAAAACACTCGTCATCACTGGTCATTAGAGAAATGCAAATCAAAACCTCAATGAGATACCATCTCACTCCAGTTGGAATGGTGAGCATTAAAACGTCAGGAAACAACAGGTGCTGAAGAGGATATGGAGAAATAGGAACACTTTTACACTGTTGATGGGAGTGTAAATTACTTTGACCATTGTGGAAGAGAGTATGGCAAGTCCTCAATGATCTAGAACCAGAGACAGCATTTGACCCAGTAATCCCATTACTGGGTATATACTCAATGGATTGTAAATCATTCTACTATAAAGACACATGCATGTGTATGTTTATTGCAACACTATTCACAATAGCAAAGACCAAATGTCCATCAATGATAGATTGGATAAAGAAAATGTGGCACATATACACCATGGAATACTATGTAGCCATAAAAAAGAATGAGTTCATGTTCTTTGCAGAGAAATGGATGAAGCTGGAAACCTTCATTCTCAGCAAAATAACACAGGAACAGAACACGAAACACCACATGTTCTCACTCATAAGTGGGAGTTGAACAATGAGAACCCATGGACACAGGGAGGGGAATATCACACGCTGAAGCCTGTTGGGGGTTGCGAGGGGCAAGGGAAGGGATAATATTAGGGGAAATACCTAATGTAGGTAACAGGTTGATAGATTCAGCAAGCCACCATGGCACGTGTATACATACCTATGTAACAAACTTGTACATTCTGGACATGTGTCCCAGAACTTAAAGTATAATAAAAAAGTAAAATAAATGTAAATTTGATTTAAAACACACAAGCTGGGGATTTTTAAAATGAATATGAATAGTCAAAAATAAAAAACGAAGACTTTAGGTGATCATGAAAATATGTAAAAACAGCTGATTTAATTAGACTTGTATAGACAATATATTAGGTCAGCTAGACAACAAATAGACACTTGTGAAAATACATCCAACTTTTTAGCAAATACCATCCTACAATTTATTATGGTTTTTTTTGGTTTATTTAAGTGTAATAAATGTGTTGGATTAATACAAGTAAAAGAAAAATGTACATTTGCAGTATTAATGTAGTCTTTCCAAATCCAGCACCTGCCTAATTTTTACCTCCCAAAATAATTTCACCTCCTATAGAATGCCTAAATAGTTTATTGACTGTTTAATGTGATTTCACAAGTTTATGTCTTTCCAGATGCTGATTCCTTTACCCATTTTTTTTTAAACTCAGCTGTTATTACTTCCTGCAGGAATATTTCCATCTCACCACCTAAGGTACACTTTCTGCAGTCTCATGGTACTTAGTTTTCTATTGTATCACAAGTCTTACATTCTATCTTAACATTTGTAAGCATTTCTTTAATTTTCATGTCTATACTTTCTTTGAGGCAAAAGTTGTATTTATCACCACTTTCACATAATTTCTTTTAATTGATAAATGCTTAGTGAGGGAAGGAAATGAATGAAGGATGGAAAAATGGAAGCAAGAAAACAAAATATAATTATATAATAATTATATTTCTGTGCCTTTGGGCAAAATGTAATTCACTGAAAGAAACACTAATCTGAAGAGTAAGATAGTAAGTAGGGATTCACTCTTTATTGTGTGTCCATTTCCTAAAGGAAATAAATGTACTCTCATTTAAACAAGCACATGACCTCATCTTAACTGGATTAGGGTAGGTCTTAAATCCAGTGACTGATGCTTTCATGAGAAGAGAGGAATTTTTACACAGACACACACACAGGAAAGAGCTGTAATATATGAAGACAGAGGCAGAAATTGGAGGATAACTGCTACTAGCCAAGTGATGTTGAGAATGGTCCTTTATGACCAGAAGCTCGGTAGGGGCAAGGAAGAGACTCTTTTCTAGAGCATGCAAGGAAAGCATGGCCCTGATGACACCTTGATTTCAAACTTGTATTCTCCAGAATTGTGAAAAGAAATTTATGCTGTTTTAAGCTACCCATTTGGTCTTTTTAAATAAAGCTCTAGGAAACATATATTCAGTTATATATATTTTCTATACTATATGACATCCATGTTCAATTGCTACTTTTCTCATATTATTAATTTTACCTACAAGCTATGCAACTATAAAACTCTGTCAAATAAAAGTGTGTGTGTGAGTGCATGTGTATGTGTGTGTATTTCAAACATGTTTTATTTTAGATTTGGCCACTGGGAGCAAAGAGCACTGTGGTGTCCTTCCCATTCTTGTGTTTATTCACATATAACAACCATAAAAGTCTATAAATTGAATTTTTATCACTGGTTTTATGAAAGTTGTTAAGATAAACTGACTTGCCAACATGAATAACTAAAGCAATGAGAGATATTATAGGTGAAAATGATATGTACTATAAAATTTATAATATCTTTCTGATATCACAATAAACAAGAACTCTCTTAAGATTGCAATTATTGTTTTCCCACGCAATATCAAAAAGAACCTTCCATCAATGTTGAAATCATCTCATACATAGTTTTAGTATCTGCACGACCTTCCTTTATTTTTTTTTTTTCTTTTAAGGGTGGCACATGAAACGTTGGGCTTTTCCAACTTTTTTTGTCTTTAGACGTTTTCCTTTAAGTGAAATCTTCAACCCCAAATAGCTTCTGTACTTTCTCGTAAGCCATTTCTTACTCTATAGGGAACTGACATAGCAGGTCTGACCTTGGCTTCAAAGAATATTGAAAGAAGAAAATGGGGTGGAAACTAAGTAAAGCAATGTGAAGGCTTATACTATTCAAGGTCAGGGAAAAATAAAGCATAGTGATTTTAGAGAGTAGTTCGGCTGAATTTGCTTTATGTTTGTTTTAAGGGTCACCTGTTACACACTCAAGTATGTAAAACATATATGCTCCATGGAGAGAAGTATTTTTATCTGTTCTCTAGAATAGTTATGCATATATATGCAAATATACACACACATATATACACACATATAAAAATACACATATATGTGAATTTATTCATTGGAAATTTTAAAATTTCCATTTCTAATATTTAGTATATGACAATGTGTACACATATTATATAAAGTGTTTTTAAAATAAACATTGAAAAACTGATAACTATTTATTGATTATGCATTAATATAATTGAAGTGATAAGCTTTTTCACAATAATGAGAAATGTTCACATATATTTTTCAAAATCAAATTTTCTATGACACAATACTTTATAATATACTAAATATGCTTAAATAGGTATGCTTTTATTTCCTACTACGTGAAGGGAAATGTATGTAACTTTTAAAATTATTCAGGAAGCATTTTGTATCTTTTGACTGTCTTTATTAGAATATAACTATTGGTGTTTGTGTCTGGGAGATTCAAATATGAACTTACAATGTGTATCAAAGTACCATAAGCAAAGTTATAACTGATTTCCCTCTGCTAATAAAATGGGTCAAAGTATGATTTTATAATATATGATGCCTAGAACAAGGGAAATATAAATATGAACTTAGAGGTAAAGTTGTATTGCAATATCCTATATTCACACATACAAAAATTATGTACTTCCAAAAGCTTTTATAATTCTGATAAATTCAATATTTTAGGCATCATGATTATTTGATGTGGACATCTAATAAAACTCTCTAATATTATTATACTGGAATGAAAATGTCGCAGGATATTGACAAAAGCAAGCAATAACTTTTCTGAAATGTTGTTTTATAAAGCAAAAAGATATAAAAGATATGAAAAAAATAACATTTTAAATTTAACATTATATTGTATAAACATATTAAGTTGCCAAAATTCCTTGTATTCTAGTACACATTATTTTATAAGTAAAATCACTGAATTTATTTCTACATTATAGAATATAGAAAAGCTCTAATTATATGTATGTCTTAATATTCTCCTATTCAATTAATAGCATTCTAGAGATGACTAAAATAAAACTGAAGCTTAGGTAATACATAATAAAGTGAGTAATTCATGATAGAAGCTGTGTAAGGTGCTTTGGGAAGCTTATGTAGAGACTTATTTCCACCCAGGAATCAGGGAAGCCTATCTGAGAAAACTTTCCTTGATATTTCCTATTAAAGATAGTAACACGAATAGGCAAGGGAAGTTATTCTAAAAGATGAAGAAGGATGAATAAAGGTCAAATGCACGAATAGTGGAGTGTATATAACAAACTACAAGGAGATCAGATACCTGAAAATCTAAATGATAAAACACGGTCACTTGAAACAATGTGGGTGAGATACCTGAAAAGGAACTTAAATGAAATTATTTTGAATGGGTCATAGAATCACTGGAGGTGTTGAAAAGTTACTCTCAAGGTTAAGTGTCCAAAACTGGCATAGAATAGTTTTTGAAAACTCCTGGAATGTAGTCTATATAGTATGCACCATACTGACTTTGCGCAACACTGAACAACCTTCCCTATAAGCGACTATTAGTTAACTTTTACATCTGTGCTCCTCATAATCTGTTTGGGCTAAGTGTCCAAAACTTTCATAAAATAGTTTTTGAACACTCCTTGAGTGTAGTCTCTGTAGTATGCACAAAACTGAATTCTTTAGCAACAATCTTCTAAGCGACTACTTGTTAGCTTTTCTGTCTGTGCCTCATAATCTCTTCCATTCAGTCTCTGTTTCTCTCCTGGACTGTTTTAGTAAGCACCTAGCAGTTTTCTAACTTCCAGTTTTTGACACTTGAAATGTATCCTATACAATCTGGCAGAAATATATTTTCTAAGTTTATTTCCAAATATCAATAAATGTATAAAAGTTATTAGAAAAAAATTTATCAAGTAATATGGAAGTTTCATTTGTAGGAAAGAAGCATTATCACAGTTCAAAGGACATAAATGATATTTGAATAATTAATTAGAAATAAGTATAGTGGTCATGGATTTAAAATTCAGCTTCTTAAAGTATCAGTTCACACTAACTTAATTTGTCCATTCAATGAAATCCCAATAAAAATAGAAACAACACATGGGAAAGATATGTGACCAACTGAAGATAAAACTCAAATGGAAAATTTGAAAACAAAAGCAACAAAAAGTCATAAATGTAACGAAGTTAAAATGGAAAAAAAAGTAGCAAAACTAATATAAACAAAGAGACTGTTATCTAAGAGAAAAAGGGCTTTGCAATTTCATATAAGAGATGAACAATCTGGTATATGAACCTTTGCAAAGGTTTGTGCCAGACACTTTTGTATTCCTCCAATAACAGTTTTCTCTACTGTATCTTTTTAATTTGTGCATAGCTCTCATTTCAGAATTACAATATTTTATTACAATAATATAACTGCAGTATAATTAAGGTATTTTGAGATCCAATGAATACACACTGTCATGTAAATATGAGCATAAGAGAAAAAATATAATTGAGATGTAAAACTGTAACCATTTTACCTAGAAATTGATGAACTGATAGGAGTAACTTATGATTTAAGCTTCAAAAATCTTTCCTACTCATAGTTGCTCCCTCAAAATCCTTCTGTAGTCTTCCTTCAAAGTTCTCAATAAATGTCAACCTCTATAATTTTTAAATATCTTCCCTCTATTTTTCATTTATGCCTTTTGCTAAATTTCTATTTTTTACATTTCTATCTCAGACACCACACACTCACATATAAATACATTTAACAGGAAAACATAAACATAGATACTCATACACACACACACACACACACACACACACACACACACACACACAGTTTTGTTTACCTTGCTGCTCCTTGGAAACCATAGGCTATTCTCCCAGTTACTCATTTTTTAAGAATTATTATTATTATACTTTAAGTTCTAGGGTACATGTGCATAACATGCAGGTTTGTTACATATGTATACTTGTGCCATGTTGGTGTGCTGCACCCATCAACTCGTCAGCACCCATCAACTCGTCGTTTACATCAGGTATAACTCCCAATGCAATCCCTCCCCCGTCCCCTCTCCCCATGATAGGCCCCGGTGTGTGATGTTCCCCTTCCCGAGTCCAAGTGATCTCATTGTTCAGTTCCCACCTATGAGTGAGAACATGCGGTGTTTGGTTTTCTGTTCTTGCGATAGTTTGCTGAGAATGATGGTTTCCAGCTGCATCCATGTCCCTACAAAGGACACAAACTCATCCATTTTTATGGCTGCATAGTATTCCATGGTGTATATGTGCCACATTTTCTTAATCCAGTCTGTCATTGATGGACATTTGGGTGGATTCCAAGTCTTTGCTATTGTGAATAGTGCCACAATAAACATACGTGTGCATGTGTCTTTATAACAGCATGATTTATAATCCTTTGGGTATATACCCAGTAATGGGATAGCTGGGTCATATGGTACTTTTAGTTCTAGATCCTTGAGGAATTGCCATACTGTTTTCCATAATGGTTGAACTAGTTTACAATCCCACCAACAGTGTAAAAGTGTTCCTATTTCTCCACATCCTCTCCAGCACCTGTTGTTTCCTGACTTTTAAATGATTGCCATTCTAACTGGTGTGAGATAGTATCTCATTGTGGTTTTGATTTGCATTTCTCTGATGGTCAGTGATGATGAGCATTTTTTCATGTGTCTGTTGGCTGTATGAATGTCCTCTTTTGAGAAATGTCTATTCATATCCTTTGCCCACTTTTTGATGGGGTTGTTTGTTTTTTTCTTGTAAATTTGTTTGAGTTCTTTATAGGTTCTGGATATTAGCCCTTTGTCAGATGAGTAGATTGCAAAAATTTTCTCCCATTCTGTAGGCTGCCTGTTCATTCTGATGGTAGTTTCTTTTGCTGTGCAGAAGCTCTTTAGTTTAATTAGATCCCATTTGTCAATTTTGGCTTTTGTTGCCATTGCTTTTGGTGTTTTAGACCAGAAGTCCTTGCCCATGCCTATGTCCTGAATGGTATTACCTAGGTTTTCTTCTAGGGTTTTTGTGGTATTAGGTCTAATATTTAAGTCTCTAATCCATCTTGAATTAATTTTCATATAAGGAGTAAGGAAAGGATCCAATTTCAGCTTTCCACTTATGGATAGCCAATTATCCCAACACCATTTATTAAATAGGGAATCCTTTCCCCATTTCTTGTTTTTCTCAGGTTTATCAAAGATCAGATGGCTGTAGATGTGTGGTGTTATTTCTGAGGACTCTGTTGTGTTCCATTGGTCTATATCTGTGTTTTGGTACCAGTACTATGCTGTTTTGGTTACTGTAGCCTTGTAGTATAGTTTGAAGTCAGGTAGCGTGATGCCTCCAGCTTTGTTCTTTTGTCTTAGGATTGTCTTGGCAATGCGGGCTCTTTTTTGGTTCCATATGAACTTTAAAGCAGTTTTTCCGAATTCTGTGAAGAAACTCATTGGTAGCTTGATGGGGATGGCATTGAATCTATAAATTACCTTGGTGCCACATTTTCTTAATTCAGTCTATCATTGATGGACATTTGGCTTGGTTCCAAGTCTTTGCTATTGTGAATAGTGCTGCAATAAACATACATGTGCATGTGTCTTTATGGTAGCATGATTTATAATCATTTGGGTATATACCCAGTAATGGGATCACTGGGTCAAATTGTATTTCTAGTTCTAGATCCTTAAGGAATCGTCACACTGTCTTCCACAATGGTTGAACCAGTTCACACTCCCACCAACAGTATAAAAGTGTTCCTGTTTCTCTACATCCTCTCCAGCACCTGTTGTTTCCTCACTTTCTAATGATCACCATTCTAACTGGTGTGAGATGGTATCTCATTGTGGTTTTGATTTGCATTTCTCTGATGGCCAGTGAAGATGAGCATTTTTTGATGTGTCTGTTGGCTGCATAAATGTCTTCTTTTGAGAAGTTTCTGTTCATTCCTTTGCCCACTTTTTGATGGGGTTGTTTGTTTTTTTCTTGTAAATTTCTTTGAGTTCTTTATAGGTTCTGGATATTAGCCCTTTGTCAGATGAGTAGATTGTAAAAATTTTCTCCCATTCTGTAGGTTGCCTGTTCACTCTGATGATAGTTTATTTTGCTGTGCAGAAGCTCTTTAGTTTAATTAGATCCCGTTTGTCAATTTTGGCTTTTGTTGCCATTGCTTTTGATGTTTTAGTCATGAAGTCATTGCCCATGCCTATGTCCTGAATGGTATTGCCTAGTCTTTTTTCTTTGGTTTTTATGGTTTTATATCTAACATTTGAGTCTTTAATCCATCTTGAATTAATTTTTGTATAAGGTGTGAGGAAGAGATCCAGTTTCAACTTTCTTTGTGTGTCTAGCCAGTTTTCCTGGCAACATTTTTTAAATAGGGAATCCTTTCCCCATTTCTTGTTTTTGTCAGGTTTGTCAAAGATCAGATGGTTGTACATGTGTGGTATTATTTCTGAGGGCTCTGTTCTGTTCCATTGGTCTATATCCCTGTTTCAGTAACAGTATCATGCTGTTTTTGTTACTGTAGCCTTGTGGTATAGTCTGAAGTCAGGTAGCATGATGCCTCCAGCTTTGTTCTTTTTGCTTAGGATTGTCTTGGCAATGCAAGCTCTTTTTTGGTTCCTTGTGAACTTTAAAGTAGTTTTATTCCAATTCTGTGAAGAAAGTCATTGGTAGCTTGATGGGGATGGCATTGAATCTATAAATTACTTTGGGCAGTATGGCCATTTCATGATATTGTTTCTTCCTATCATGAACATGGAATGTCCTTCCATTTGTTTCTGTCCTCTTTTATTTCATTTAGCAGTGGTTTGTAGTCCTCCTTGAAGAGGTCCTTCACATCCCTTGTAAGTTGAATTCCTAGATATTTTATTCTCTTTGAAGAAATTGTGAATGGGAGTTCACTCATGATTGGCTCTCTGTTTGTCCGTTATTGGTGTGTAGTAATGTATGTGACTTGCACACTTATTTTGTATCCTGAGACTTTTCTGAAGTTGCTTATCAGTCCAAGGAGATTTTGGGCTGAGATGATGGGGTTTTCTAAATATGCAGTCATGCCATCTGCAAACAGGGACAATTTGACTTCCTCTTTTCCTAACTGAATACCCTTTATTTCTTTCTTCTGCCTGACTACCCTGGCCAGAACTTCCAACACTATGTTGAATAGGAGTAGTGAGAGAGGGCTTCCTTGTCTTGTGCTAGTTGTCAAAGGGAATGCTTCCACTTTTTATCCATTCAGTATATTGGCTGTGGGTTTGTCATAAATAGCTCTTATTATTTTGAAATACGTCCCATCAATACCTAGTTTATTGAGAGTTTTTAGCATGAAGGGCTGTTGAATTTTGTCGAAGGCCTTTTCTGCGTCTGTTGAGATAATCATATGTTTTTTGTCTTCGGTTCTGTTTATATGATGGATTGCGTTTATTGATTTGTGTATGATGAACCAGCCTTGCATCCCAGGGATGAAGCCAACTTGATCGTGGTGGATAAGCTTTTTGATGTGCTGCTGGATTCGGTTTGCCAGTATCTTATTGAGGATTTTTGCATCGATGTTCATCAGGGATATTGGTTCTAAAATTCTCTTTTTTGTTGTGTCTCTGCCAGGCTTTGGTATCAGGATGATGCTGGCCTCATAAAATGAGATAGTTTTCAAATATGTAGGGTTTTAATGAATTGTGTGGGTTTCAAAAAAAATCAAAAATAATTATAGCTTTTGACACAATCTGTACCTCTTTATAAAGGGAAATAAGTTCAATTGCTTACTTAATATGGCATAAAATTAACCATCTTTACCACTGTAAAAAGGCTCGATGCACATGCTTTTGGTAATTAAAAAATGTCTGAAATTATGGTGCTTGAGACTTCTTCTAGCTACAATGTATGGCACATGTATGAGACATATGTGTGTGTGTATATATATACACAGAATGAGAGAGCTACAGCATATATAGACCTTTACAATATAATATACAATATATCATATATATATATAAAACCTTCATATATATGTGTGTGTGCTTTACCTACAGTAAGTTTAAATTCTTTGCATAAAGGAAACATAGTGAGCACTACCTTTCCCCAACTTTTGTGCCAATGAACATTTTTAAAAACATGCTACCACACCATTAGGGCGGAGACCAAAGTTCAGTGAAGCTGTCACACTGGAATTTGTGAAAAGAGTACAGAAGAGGAAGCACTGCAGGTAAACAGCTTCAGAAATCTTGACTCTTTGGCAGAATATTAAGCTATGAGTGCATATTGAGAAACTTTATAAAGCTAGCCAAAGTATAACTACATACGTTACACAGGAGCCAATATCTCTTCATTTGTGTTTTAACAAGCAAGTGAAAAATATAGGGAAATATGTCTATACTTTAGCAGCAAGTTTTTTTTACCCCAACCACCAGTTGTTGTTGTTTTTTTTTTTTTCAGGGTGTATGTAAATGCAGTGTCAATGGTGGCAAGAATGAAGATTTTCCACATGCTGACCAAATCAAATTTTCAAGGCTTTTATGGTTACAGCCCCCGCTGAGTTGGCAGAAATTAACACTGAGTCCCAGCTATGGCATCAGAGAGATCAGTTGGACATGGGCTAGCTCACTGATGGAAACATGATGGGAACATGGGATTATTTCCACCATGAAAGTTGTAGTATTTTGTGTAGCTCAAAGTAAATCACACTGGAATAGATAATTCCATCTGTATGTTGGTTTTCCTTTTCTAATGACAGTATTTCTACAGAAACTAGTATTTGTAGATGTATGGAAAGACTTATTCACCATCATGCTTGCCTCTGAAGAAGTAATTCTTGTTGGAGCAAATGAATCTTATTGAAATACTTATTATTTTGGAATTCACAGGCTTTACTGTGTTTCTAATCTATATTAGGCTTCTCCAGAGAAAAAGAACAAATAGTATTGTGTGTGTGTGTGTATGTGTGTGTGTGTGTGTGTGTATGTAGAGAGAGAGAGAGAGAAACAGAGAGAGATAGAAAAAAATAGAGAGAGAGAGAGATTTAAATTAATGAATTGGTTTACAAGATATTAATATTATGGAGGCTAAAAAGTGCGAAGATCTGCAGTCAGTAAGCTTAAGATCCAGAGAAGCCAATGGTGTCATTTCGATTCAAGCACGAAAGCCTCAGAAACAAGAGAGCAAATTGGGGTAAGTTTCAGTTCAAGTCTGAGTCCAAAGGCTGAAGAAGCCTGATGTTCCAGCCCAAAAACAGTCAGGCAGAGGGAATACATTTGTTTTTAATCAGCCTTTTGATTCTACTCAACTCCTCCACAGATTAGATGAGGTACTTCCACAATGGGAAGGACAATCTGCTTTACTCAATCTGCTGATTCAAATGTCATCTCCTCCAGAAACACTCTTACAGACACACCCAGAATACTGTTTAAACAAATAGCTGGGAACTCAGTGGCCCAGCAAGTTTGACACATAAAATCAACCATCACACATTGACAATGAAGTATATGGCCTGATATATGGTAGAGTGGCCTTTGGAAATTTTAATTTTAGCATCAGCAGACTGGCAACACCTTTCTGAACTAATATAATATATTCTAGGTTGTGATTTTTGAATAAAAGACAGATAGAGGGTGCTGGGATTTTTGTTGTTTGTTTGTTTGTTGTTTTACAGCCAGAGTTATTGGGTCTGGGAATCTAAAAATGGAAATGCTAATCTAAAAATACAGAGTATTTCTGCTCACTACTACTTCCAGAGTTCTAAGAACGAAATACATTTTTCTTTTCCATAACCACAATTTTAGGCTTCCCTAGCCTAGAGGCTTTATTTCTCAAGGAAGAAATACTTCCAATATGGGATACCAACATCTTTCCACTGAGTCTGTCCTCTGACTACTTTGGGTTCCCCAAGCCAACAAATCATCAAGCAGGTTAGAGAGTGTCTGAACATGGCTGATTGGTTCTGATTGCTGCTATATTACAGGGATAAGAAGAATGTAAGGTGCTCAGGAAATGCCTTGGAGTACTGCCTAATGACCTCAGGCCATGTGATGAAAGTCAATATATAACTGTCATTCCCGAATACAAGACAGATTGCCAATGGTCCAGATGTTTTAGAAATATATCTTTGGGTCACCCCACCAAAAGAACTTAGACAAGCCAAAATATTTTCTAGACACAAAGGGAAAAAGAAATTGACCGTGGAAGAAGGAAGTTATACATACCAGCTACAACCATGTGACAAATTATACAAATAATGATATAAGAGTTATTGGTATGCTTTTCTCATTTCTTATGCATTTGTGGATGTGTTTTCAATTATATTATCTTCTTCTACTCCTCTCACATATTTCTTCCAAAAAATAATATGCTAAAATGTAATAGTTTCAAACAACTTCAAACAATCTATTGAATCTATAGAAATCGACCACTGTGAAACTATTTATTGCTCATTTGAGACTTGCTTTTCTTCTCAATTTCTTGTCTCAAAAGTGTGTCTCTAAATTAAATTATTTATTTATTTATTTATTTATTTTTTCAGATGGAGTTTCACTCTTGTTACCCAGGCTGGACTGCAGTGGTGCGATCTCAGCTCACTTCAACGTCCACCTCCTGGGTTCAAGTGACTTTCTTGCCTCAGGGTCCTGAGTAGCTAGAATTACAAGCATCCGCCACCACCCTAGGCTAAATTTTTTTTATTTTTAGCAGAGATGACATTTCACCATGTTGGCTAGGCTTGTCTCAAACTCCTGATCCCAGGTGATCCACCCACCTCAGTCTCCCAAAATGCTGGGATTACAGGTGTGAGCCACCATACTCAGCCCTAGGCTTTACTATTAAATGTTTCCCAGAATGTAGAAATGGGCATTATATATCTAGAGTTTCAAGAAAAAGCATTGGAAAATGATGTATTAATAATAAAATAATTTTATTACCAACTTTAGTGTAAATATTTACAGATGAAACTTCATTAAGTTTGAAAGTAGCTACTTTGCACATGAGGATCAAAACCATTTCAATGATAGTAAAGGGGGGTCTTGGAACCTGGGAATAATAAAATCTGTCTATACTCAAATAAGTGTATGGGTCTGATATTGCATGCTTAGAGGAAGTCTAGAGGTGTCTCAGTACTAAAGTAGGCAATCAGGAGGTCCAAAAAAGTCCAGCCTATAGATGACAGCAGATAGTGTACATCAGAAACATACTCTAAAATCATCAGTTATTCAAAAATCATGTAGGCAAATGAAGTCAACAATGCCTGGCAATGAGTAACAAAAGTTTTCTCACCAGGGTTAAATTAAATGAGTTTTTACAAAATATTATTTTATATTTTCTCTGTAGCAATCTTGGAGTACCAGGATTATTTCCTAAATATGATGCATTCACATGAATACTGCATGTTTCTAGTTATAAAACTGAAGATCAAATTCAAATTAAAAACTGTTTTCATACATGCAAAAACATTATAACTTTGGTAATTTATGATGTTTGGTAGAAACTCCACGGACATATCATTTCTAAAATTAATATTGATTATAAACACACTTTTGCAGTCAGTGGTGCTATAGATTTAATGTTTGTGTGCCCTCCAAAATTCTTATGTTGAAAATTAATCCCTAATGTAATGGTATTGGAGATTACCTTTGGGAGGTGATAAGGTCATGAAAGCAGGGTCTTCATTAATGAGATTAGTGCTCTTAGAAAAGGCCTCCCAGGGAGCTTCCTAGTCTTTTCTGCCATGTAGTGTGTTATTGGGACTCAAAAGGTAATATTCCAAAATACGGTTCTTTAGCATGCCGAATACTCTGAGAGTGTGAACATTCTAAGGGTCTCAGAAGTGTTGTCTTTCTGACCTCCTACCCTTCTTTCTTCAGCTTCCCTTTCTCCTCAAAGGTATGCCAGAGAAACTAGAATTCTTTTTCTGCAGTGCAAGTCATAGAAGCTAGAAATATCATTCTAACTTTCTCCCTTTCTGTGTAGAAGCTGGCCATAAAGATAATGGTAGGTCATAAAACTCTCATTCCAAAAGGAGTCCTACTTTCTAACTGGAATAAATGCCACACACAGAGAGACAAAGAAGAATCTGAACAAACAGGCATTGCTGGATTCCCCACTTGGTCTATTCCATTAGATCATTCTCTTTTGTCCAATCACATTTCTATATGGCTGTCCAATATTTATTGAACCTAAGCAAAAACAGACAGTTTTTCCTGAGTCTTTGAGTCTTTATTTCTGAAGGCTCCCATACCCCAAAAAACTTTGATTAAATAAATGTGTTATGCTTTTCTCTTGCTAACCTGTCTTTTATTATAGGAGTGCTGGTGGTGATCCTTTTAAGAAAGATTTTACGCCTTTTCTGTCCCTAGGCTATGAATCAGGAAGTGGGTCTGCACCAGAAATTGCTTCTGTTAGTGCCTTGGTCTTGGAGTTCCCAGTCTCCAAAACTGAGAAAAGTATCTGTTGTTTTCAAAAGCAAAATGCTTTTGTAATTTTGTTGTAGCAATCCAAAATGACTGAGACAACTAGCCTCAGACTATGTGCTGTATATAAAATTTTAGTTACCAATTAAGTGATTTAGTCTATGGTTATTGAAGAAATCAGGAGTCTTCAAGATAGAGTACTTACAAAATTAGGTAGAACATGGAAAACAGAAAATAAGCTACTTGAAAACTTAAAAAATAACAATGTGTATTTATTTTCTTCTGTTTTCTTAATAAAATATGTCCACCCTAATTTACTCTGTTTGGTAATGATGACATTGAGTTTTCAATAGTGTGTTACTTTTTGAAAAATAAAAATTCCAACTTTATTAGAAACTGATAAACATTGCAATATATGTTACCCTTTTTTTTCACTGTGAAATAACAACCTTATTATAATGAACTTCTAGATCTAAGATCTATTTATTTATTTAAGGGTCTTTGGTGCTATTATATATATAACAGTTCAAAGATGAATATTAGGGAAGAACAGTTTGTACTCTACACCTTCCTCCACATTGATATCTCCTATAAATTCTTGCCATTATGATGAGGGATTTTGCCCATCCTAGTATAATTATGACATTCTCAACATAATGTTTTAGAAAAAAATACCTTGTTAAATATATTCACCAAATATAAAATCTTTGGATAGACATTTTATTTCCAGATGTTGTCAAAGGCATAATCTTTCAGGATGTACAAGATACAACAGTATTATTTTAGTTAGATAACTCAGCAAAGATGGGATATAAAAAATTTAAAATTATTATTTTTGCTGCTTTCTGAGTTAGAACATTTTATACCATTGTAACATGTACATAATTGTAGTAAATGTGAAAAAAATTAAACCTTATTTTTTAAAAAAAGGTGTTGAATGTGAAAGATTTTTATTGTTAGCTCCAAATTATTTTCAACTACAAACTATATTTATTCCCAATGATTACTTAATTGACAATTCTTAAAGGGAAAAATAAGGAAAAAATATATTTAAAAAAAGGAAGAATATCTGACAAAAGATGGCAACACATGCTATGGAGAGGTTTAATGTATCCCAGGGACAATTTTCTTGAGGATGAAGGTGAGGTCATTTCTATTACAGGATAGGGTTTTGTATAACAAATTATAGGTTACCAATTGATTAACAACAGGATACTTCCTAGGCATAGTGTTTCAAGGACTGAGAAGCTAAGACCTATGGGAACTCTGCTTTGTAGACCATATGTTTTTATCCAGGCAGACTCTGAAAATCACTAGCCTACCCAAGAAATTTCTCTGCATCCATGAGAATCTTTATGTGTGCAAACCTGTAAGGCATTTTCAGTAATATACCATTTTATTCTAATATTAATGACATTTAGTATTTTATGTATCTGTTCTTCATTTGTTTCATTCTGTCACATGAAAATGTACACATATTAATAGAAATATATAGTTATATTTGTAAGAGCAGATTAGTATAAAATACTTATGAATATCTTTTTTCAATCAGGTTAGTTCTTTTCTTAAGAATCTAATCCCTTTCTTATAGAGAGAGACACTATATACAACAAAGACAGCATTGGTCTACATACATGTCTTTATATTTAAAAACTAAATTTCATATATGTAGAATAGGTTAAATTATGAGCTAGCACATAATTCAAGGGAAGCTGTACATGAAACACAAACTGTTAAGTAGAATTCTGACTTTAAAATTTAAGAAAATCCTTGAAAAATGTCCAAGACAACTTTTTTCTAATAGTCACATTAATTTATGTTGAAGCTGCCTCTCCAACCATCATAGTTTAATCATAGATGAAATATGACATAGTAATTTAGATTTTAAAAAAAGTCATTAATTGCATTTTGGAAAAATCAATTTTATTTTCTACATATTGGGGCATTATTTTTCAAATTCTTGTTATTTTTGAATACATAAACTCTACAGGACACATTAAAATCTAATTTTTTTTAAGGATAAGTTATTAAAGGAATTCAAAAATCAAATGAATGATAATAGGCACCATATTTTCTGGAAGATTCTTTAATTTTTTGCCATACCAAACTGAGGTCTGTTTGTCTGGCACAGTAAAGCCAGACACAATGCTAAGATTTGCAGTAGGAGAAAAAGACATTTCTTGCATGGCGCCAAGCAAGGAGAATGGGTAACTAACACTTAAGACCCAAACATCCTGGTCACTTACAAGCGAAGGTTTTTATAGACTGGAGTACACATCAGGAAAGGAGAAGTTGCAGGCAACACTGTAAACCAATACATGGAAATTATGAATTGGCTTGGTCCATGAGTGTGACTCTCTTCAGGCCCTTCAGGAAGAAATTTAGAAAAAAGAATGGTGGTCAGAGTTCAGTTCTCAGTTCCCCCTTATATAAGGTCTATGTGATAGTAATCAATATTTTCCATCTGGTAGGGGTTTCTGAAAGACAATTCAAGAATACATGGTAAGGTGCTATTTTTTAGATTAAATAGGGAACCAAAAACACCTTATGACTGATTTGCTTGGAAGACTACTATTACTGTATTCTTGCCTATCAGGTTGCTCACTTACTTTTCAAAGAGAGTTAAGTGCCTGGAATTTCACTTGAAGAGACTCAAGAGTTTTTGTTTCCATACTTGTGGGGATCCAGCAGGTCCCCAAAAGGGATCTTAGTTCCATCTCAAATGTACATCCATATATGGAGTATAATAAAAGATTATGTGTTCCTGTATTTATTTAAATTTAAATAGTTTTTGGGATACAAGTGGTTTTTTGTTACATGGATGAATTATATAGTGGCGAATTCTGAGATTTTAGTATATCCATACCTGAGTAGTGTACATTGTACCTATGTATAGATTTTATCCCTAGCCCTCCTTCCACCATTCCCCTGTGAATCTCTAAAGCCCATTATATCACTCTGCATGTGTTTGAGTACTCACAACTTAGCTCTTCTTTTAAGCACGAGTAAACAGTTTTCAGTTTTCCATTCCTGAGTTATTTCACTTCGAATAATGACCTCCAGCTCCATCCAAGTTGCTGCAAAAAGCATTATTTCATTCCTTTTCATGGCTTAGTACTCCATTGTGTATGTATACTACATTAGCTTTATCCACTCATTAGTCAATGGGAACCTAGGTTGGTTCCACATCTTTGCTATTGTGAATTGTGCTGGCATAACTACATGTGTGCAAGTGTCTTTTTCATATAGTGATTTCTTTTTCTTTGTGAAGATACCCAATAATGTGACTGCTGGATTAAATAATAGACCTACTTTTAGCTCTTCAGAGAATCTCCATACTGTTCTCCATAGAGGTTGTACTAATTTACATTCCCACCAACAGTGTATAAGTATCTACTTTTCCCCACATCCATGTCAACATCTATTATTTTTTAGTGTTTAATAATGGTCATTCTTGCAGGAGTAGGGTGGTATCTCATTGTGGTTTTAATTTGTATTTCCCTGATAATTAATGATAAGCATTTTTTCATATGTTTGTTGGCCATTTGTGTATCCTCTTTGGACAGACATGTATTCATGTATTTTGCTCACTTTTTGATGGAATTATTTGTTTTATTCCTTGCTGATTTTTTTGTGTTCCTTGTAGATTCTGGATCCTGATCCTTTATCAGAGGCATGGTTTGCAAGTATGTTCTCCCATTCTCTGGGGTATATGTTTACTCTGATTATTATTTTTTTCTGTGCAAAACTTTCAATATCAGGTCCCATTTATTTATTTTTGTTTTCCTTTAATTGTCTTTTGGGGTCTTAGTTATGAATTCTGTGCCTAGGCTAATGTCTAGAAGAGTTATTCAAATGTTGTCTTTTGAATTTTTATAGTTTCAGGTCTTATATTTAAGTATTTGATCCTTCGTGACTTTGGATAAGGTAAGTGATAGGGATCCAGTTTCATTCTTTCACATGTGGCTTGCCAGTTTTCACAGCATCATTTATTAAATAGGGTGTTCCTTCCCATTTATGTTTTTGTGTGCTCTGTTGAAGATCAGTTGGCCGTATGTATTTGGCTTTATTTTGAGGTTCTGTATCCAGTTCCATTGATCTATGTGCCTACTTTTATAACCATGACATGTTATTTTGTTAACTATAGCCTTGTAGTATAATTTGAATTCTGGTAATATGATGCCTCCAGATTTTTCTTTTGCTTAACATTGCTCTGGCTATTTGGGCTCTTTTTTGATTCCACATGCATTTTGGGATATTTTCCAATTATTTGAAAAATAATGTTAATTTTTTTATGGGAATCACATTGAATCTGTAGATTGCTTTTGTCAGTGTGGTCATTTTCACAGTATTGATTTATCAAATCCATGAGCATAGATTTTATCAAATCTAGGAGTCTACTGGAGGAGTCTAGGATTTTCTAGTTATACAATCATGTCATCCTCAAACAGTGATAGTTTGACTTCCTCTTTTCCAATTTGGGTGTTATTTGTTTATTTATTTATTTATTTATTTATTTATTTATTTATTTATTTATTTTTATTTTCCTGCCTGATTACTCTGGCTGGGACTTCCAGAACTATGTTGAATAGGTGTGGTAAAAGTGAACATCCTTGTGTTGTGCCTGTTCCCAGGGGGAATGCTTTCAACTTTTATCCATTCAGTATGATGTTGGTTGTGGGTTTGTCATATATAGTTTTTAATATTTTGAGATAGGTCTCTTATATGCCTAGTTTGTTGAAAGTTTTTAATCATAAAGAAATGCCTATTTTTTCATATGCTTTTTTTGGATATATTGAGATAATAGTATGTCTTTTGTTTTCAGTTCTCTTTTTGTGATGTATCACATTTACTGACTTGCACGTGTTCAACCATCCCTGCCTCCTTGGAATGAAATCAACTTGATCATGATGAATTATCTTTTTGATGTGCTGTTGGATCTAGCAAGTATTTTGGTGAAGATTTTTGTATATGTGTTCATCAGAAAAATAGGTCTGTAGCTTTCTTTTTTGGTTGGGTCTTTTCGTCTTTTCTTGGTTTTGGTGTCAGGGTGATACTGGCTTCATTAAATTATTTAGAAAGGATTCCATCTTTCTCAATGTTTTAGAATAGCTTTGGTAGGAATGGAACTAATTTTTCCTTCAATATCTGGTAGAATTCAGATGTGAATATGAGATTTTGTTGATGTTGATGGAAGTTTTTAAATTACTGATTCAATCTTGCTACTTATTATTGGTCTATTCAGGGTTTTTATTTTTTCCTGATTTAATCTAGGAGGGTTGTATGTTTCCAATAATGTATCTGTTTCCTCTAGGTTTTCCAGTTTTTGTGTATATAGGTGCTCATAGTAGTCTCAAATAATTTTTTGTATCTCTGTGGTGTCAATTGTAATGTCTCCGGTTTCACTGAGATTATTTTTATATTTTCTGTTCTTGGTTAATCTAGCTAATGGTCTATTTTTTCAAAGAACCAGATATTTTTTTCATTGATCCTTATATTGTTTTGGTTTTATTGCTGTTGTTTGAATTTCACTGAGTTCTTCTTTGATCTTTGTTATTTCTTTTCTTTTTCTAGCTTTGGATTTAGTTCATTCTTCTTTCTCTAGTTCCTTGAGATGTGATATAAATTGCCAATTTGTGCTTCCAGATTGATGGAGGCACTTAGCACTATATACTTTTCTCTTAGCAATGCTTTCACTGTATCACAGAAGTTTTAAACTTGTATCATTATTATCATTCAATTCAAAAAGCTTTTGAAATTGCATCTTGATTTCATTGTTAATCCAGATATTACTCAGGAGCAGATTACTTAACTTTCCTGGATTTGTATAGTTTTGAAGGTTTCTTTTGGAGTTGATTTCTAATTTTATTCTACTATTATCTGAGAAGATATTTGATATTGTTATAATTTTTAAAAAGTGCATTTTGACATGTTTCGTGGCCTATCATATAGTCCATCTTAGAGAATGTTACATCTGGTAATGAGAAGAATGTATATTCTGCAGTTCTTAGGTAAAATGTTCTATAAATGTCTGTTAAGTCCATTTGTTCTAGCATGTCATTTAAATCCATTGTTTCTCTATTGACTTTCTGTCAACAGAAGATCTGAAGATCTTCTAGACTTCTTTCACTAGACAGATCTTCTGGATCTTCAGTGATATATTGAAGTCTCCCACTATTATTGTGTTGGTGTCTATCTCTTTTCTTAGGTCTAGTAGTAATTGTTTCATGAATCTGGGGCCTCCAGTGTTAGGTGCATGTAAATTTAGGATTATAATATATTCTTGTTGGATTCATTCTTTTATTATTATATAGTAACCATCTTTGACTTTTTCTATTGATGTTGCTTTGAAGTCTGTTTTGGCTTATATAAGAATAGATACTTCAGCTCACTTTTGGTTTCCCTTCGGAAAGAATTTTTTTTCTAACTTTTTACCTTGAGTTTATATGCATCATTCTCTGTTAGGTGATTCTCTTGAAGATAGCAGATATTTGGATTTTTATTTTTTTATTCCATTCTTCCATTCTGTATCTTTTAAGTGAAACATTTAAACCATTTGCATTCAATATTAATATTGAGATGTGAGGTACTTTTTTCTCTCTTCATTATGTTAATTGTCACCTAGTTTTGTTTTGTTTTTCATAGTGTTATTGTTTTATAGGCTCTGTGAGTTTTAAGCTTTCAAGAGGTTATAATTTG
The DNA here is from genome assembly GCF_008728515.1 of Papio anubis. Taxonomy (NCBI): domain Eukaryota; kingdom Metazoa; phylum Chordata; class Mammalia; order Primates; family Cercopithecidae; genus Papio; species Papio anubis. The sequence continues at coordinate 128,748,272 of NC_044977.1, forward strand.
GTGCATATCGAGCTTTTGTTTCAAGGTTTAGAGCTCCTTTTAGTATCTCTTGTTGTGCTGGTTTTGTGGTGAAAAATTTCATCAACATTTGTTTGTCTAAAAATGACTTTATTTCTCCTTCGATTATGAAACTTAGTTTTGCATAATACATGATTCTTGGAAGACAGTTGTTTTGTTTATGGAGGTTGAAGATACAACCCCAATTTCTTCTGACTTGCAAGGTTTCTGCTGGGAAGTCTGATGTTAGTTTGATAGGCTTTCATTTGTAGGTTAAGTGATGATTTTGTCTTACTGCTCTTAGAATTCTTTCTTTCATGTTGACTTTAGATAGCCTAATGACTATATGCCTTGGTGAGGATATTTTTGCAGTGAAAATCTCAGGATTTCTTTGATTTGGATTTGAATATTTTTTCTGGGACACATCAAGGTGACTGCATCCCTACATAAGGAAGACCCTCCAGGTTCAGGCTTGCATGACAGAGTCACAATTCCTCTGTACTTGAAATATCAAGATTTCTATGGATGAAACATTGCCTGTCTGACCTGAATAGCCAGAGCTCTGAGACAGGAGTGTACATTTTTAAAGTGTGTACGTTTTTAATTACATGCTTCTTGGGTTTGAATATTTACATCTCTAACATCTCTAGACAGACCAGAGAAGTTTTCCTCAATCATTTCCTCAAACAAGTTTTCCAAACATATTACTTTCTCTTCTCGCAAAAGAACACCAGTTGTGGCCAGCGCGGTGGCTCACGCCTGTAATCCCAGCACTTTGGGAGGCCGAGGCGGGTGGATCACGAGGTTAGGGTATGGAGATCATCCTGGGTAACCCCGTCTCTACTAAAAATGCAAAACTTAGCTGGGCGTGGTGGCGGGCGCCTATAGTCCCAGCTACTCGGGAGGCTGAGGCAGAATGTCCTGAACCCGGGAGGCAGAGCTTGCAGTTAGCCGAGATAGCACCACTGCACTCCAGCCTGGGCGACAGAGGGAGACTCCGTCTCAAAAAAAAAAAAAAAAAAAAAAAAGTACACCAGTTGTTCTTAGGTTTGGCTGTTTTACATAATCTCATATATCTTGGAGACTTTGTTTGTTTCTTTTTTTTTTTTTTTTCTGTATTTTTGTCTGACTTCATCACCTCAAAAGCCTTGTATTTGAGCTCTGAATTTTTTTCTTCTACATGTTCTAGTCTATTGTTAAAACTTTCCACTGTATTTTGTAATTGCCTAAGTGTGCTTTTCATTGCTAGAAGTTACGATATGTTGATCTTTCCTTGGTGATAGCTATCTCTCATTTTTCGTTCATATCCTGAAATGCTTTTAAAATTTCTGTATTATAATTTTCCTCTTTCTCTGATATCTCCTTGAGTGGCTTAATAATTGCCTTTCTGGCCAAGTGCGGTAGCTCACACCTGTAAGCCCAGCACTTTAGGAGGGTGAGGCATGCATGTCACCTGAGATCAGGAGTTCAAGACCAGGCTGGCCAACATGGTGAAACCCTGTCTCTACTAAAAATACAAAAGTTAGCTGTGCATGGTGGCAGGTGCCTGTAATCCCAGCTACTTGAGAGGCTGAGGCTGGAGAATCGCTTGAACCCAAGAGGCGGAGGTTGCTATGAGTCGAGATTGCACCATTGCACTCCAGCCTGGGGGACACGAGTGAGACTCTGTCTCAAAATAATAATAATAATAATAATAAACCTTCCAAATTCCTTATCTGGTATTTCAAATATTTTATCTTGGTTTGGATTCATTGCTGAATAGCTATTGTAATATTTTGTGGGTGTTATAGACCCCTGTTATGTCGTACTACCAGAGTTACTTTTCTGGTTTCTTCTCATTTGCGGTAGACTATTTCTTCTAATTATTCTTGAATGTATGCTTTATATATGTGATGATTAATATTAGGTATAAACTTGATTAGATGAAAGGATGCCCAGATAACTGGTAAAGTATTGATTCTGATTGTGTCTGTGAGGGTGTTGCCAGAGGAGATTGACCTTTGAGTCAATGGACCGGGAGAGGAAGACCCAGACTCAATGGGAGTGGGCAGCATCCAATTTGCTGCCAGCATGGCTAGGGCAAAGCAGGCAGAAGAAGATGGGATAATGTTGCTTGTGCAGTCTTCTGGCTTCCTTCTTTCTCTGGGGCTGGATGCTTTCTTCCGCTCCTCTTTCCCTTCGACATCAGACTCCAGGTTCTTTGGCCTTTGGAATCTGAGACTTGCACCAGTGGCTTTCTGGGGGCTCTCGGGTCTTTGGCCACAGATTGAAGGCTGCACCGTCAGCTTCCCTAGTTTGAGGCTTTTGGACTTGGACTGAGCCACTACCAGCTTTGCTCTTCCACACTTTGCAGAGAGCCTATCATGAGACTGTCTTTTAATTGTGTGAGCCAATTCTCCCTAATAAACTCTCTTACATATATATAAACTCACATATACGTATATATGTATGTAAGGGAGTTGATTGTGTGTGTGTGTTTGTGTGTGTGTGTGTGTGTGTGTGTGTGTGTGTGTAAATTCTGTCCACCAGTTCCGTCCCTCCGGAGGACCCTAACCAATACAATTTAACTGTGTTTCTCTTTTTGTTTGTTTTTAATGTATTTTTTCCCCTTAAGAATTTGAGTTTAATGCTTACAGTTAATTACAGCCTAATTGGTTTCTTGGTGCTTTCAGGGGTGAATACTCTGTCAGAGTTCCTTGGTTATAGAGTTTTTGTGCGATGACTTTCTCATGTGCTAGTTGTAGTAGCAATACGCTTGGTGTTGAGCAAGGTCACTGTCTCCTATGAGGTTGGAATGGGATAGGTCTCTTAAAGCTTATCTCATCCTCTGTGGCATATACTTTTAAAAATTATTTATTTTCCTCCAGAATTTTTTTTTTTTGAATAGTTGGATAATTTGGGCTTCAGGACAGTAGGGGATGTGTCCCACGGTAAGAACCAGTTGTGTCTAAAGCTGGTGGGTAAATGCAATACTCAGCAGTGGGTACAAGTCCCAGCCTTGACAAAGGTTCCTGGAGGAGCTCTCAGTGACTCACACTGGGATCTTATCGTGGGGAAGGCTTGGAGCCACCTCAACTCCCCTGACACGTCATCAGGAAAGTTATCCATCTCTCAGACACTCCTGTCTCAGAGCTCTGGCTATTCAGGTCAGATGGGCACTGTTTTCATCTGTAGAAATGTTAATATTTCAAGTAGAGAGGAATTGTGACTCTGTCATGCACGCCTGAAGCTGGAGGGTCTCCCACATGTGGGGATGCAGTCATCTTGATGTGTCCCAGAAAATATGTCTAAAGTTGCATCATTGCCAAGCTGCTGTGGAAGAAGTCCCAACTGTACCTGCCATGGCGTACAAGGGGGCAAAAATGTCTCCTTCTCCAAGACTCCCCATGCACACCAGGACTGTCTGACTGTTGGATTAGAGACTCATCAATAGAGAAGGCACTGAGAAATTGACATAATAAACTATTTCCTATTTTTCTAAACTTTTCCTGATTACCTCCCTTAACCAGCCTTCTCCATACCCTTTTTTCTTTGTTTCCTCAAATGATAGTATTTAAGCCTGGATTCAAAGGCACCTCTTTAAGATTAATTATGTTTTTCTGTGTATTTTTCATGTATACTTGATGTGTACATGTTAATAAACTTGTTGGTTTGTCTATTCTTAGTATGTCTTTCGTTCCAGGGCTAAAGCCCAAGTAAGAAGTATAAAGTTTAGAAAGAAAATCATTTTTCTTGCCCTATATCATGTTTAGAAAGAAAATCATTTTTCTTCCCCTATATCATGTTAAAAAAATATTCCACAACCCATATGTATCTAATACCCTTTAAAGTCTTTCCTTTTGATAGTTGCCTCTGTTCTTTGATATGAATAATTTTTTATTGACCTGTATTCCAGGTCATCTATTCTGTCATCTGCTCTGTGTAATGTTCTAGTAAATTGGATATCTCATAAATATCTAGTGACTTTTAATTACATGTATTTTATTTTCTACTTCAATAGCATCTGTTTGGTTATATATTTAAACAATGCAATTTTGGGTGAAAATTAGCATATTTTCTTTTATTTTCTTCCTCTCTTTCTTGCTTTTTGGATATATTAGTCCAAGTAATTTTTAAATTCTGGTTATACAATACAACTACATTATTACCCCCTTAATCGCAGTTTCACTTTCCAATATTTCAGTTTTATATGTTCAAGCATGGTCTGAAAATGTTAAATATAAAATTCCAGAAAGTAATACTTTTTACATTTTAAATTATATGCTTTTCTGAGTAGCATGATAAAATCTCATGCTATCCTTCTCCATCCTGCCTTGGACTTGAATCATCCCTTTTTCTAATACATTCACACTGTATACCTTACTCACCTGCTAGTCACACAGTAGGTGTCTTGATTATCAGATTAACTTTCAAGGTATCACAGTGCTTAGGTTTGGTAGCCTTCAATGTTTTAAACATCCACTGAGGCACTTAAATTGCATCCCCAGTGGGAAAGGGTGATGCTATATAAGATGATATAAACAATCATCTTCATTTGTTTCGTTCTGCTATAATGGAATACCATACACTGGATAATTTATAAACAAGAGTTTATTTAGCTCATGGTCTTGCAAGCTGAGTAGCTCAATCAAGGTGCTCCATCTGGAGGTGGACTTCTTGATGCATCATAACGTGGCAGAAGGCATGAGAGACAGAGGGTGAGAGAAAGCAAGAGAGGGCTGAACTGGCTTTGATAACAAATCCACTCTTGTGATAACTAATCCACTCTCTCAATAAGAGCATAACTTGACTAACAAGGCCACGACTCATGACTTAATAGCCTTATAAAGTTTCCACCTCTCAACACTGCTGCATTAGGGTCTAAGTTTCCAATACATGAAGTTTGGGGAAACATTTAAACCATAGCATTTCACCCCTGTGTGCCCCTCTCATATTGCAAAATGCGTTCATTATATTCTAGTGGCCTGAAAAGTCTTAACTTGATTCAGAATCAACTGAAAAGTCCAGAGTCTTATCTAAATCAGATCTGGGTGAAACTCAAGGCATGAAATTATCCTGAAACAAACTTCATCTAACTGTAACCCTGTGAAATGAAAACAACTTACACAATTTCAAAATACAATTATATGATAAGTATAAGACAGACATTATTATTCCAAAATTGATAAATGAAATAGGCCCCAAAACAAATGGTAACTGGTCCCAAGTAAGTCCACAACCTAACAGGTAAACAATATTAAATATTAAGGCTCCAGAATATTCTTCTTGGACTCCATGTCCCACCTTCTTGGCACACTGAGGGAGAGATTAAGTCTCCAAGACCTCAGGCAGCCTCACCACAGCCTTTTCTGGGTTCAGTACACAAGCATCTCTTACAGGTTGGAATCTCATGCCTGCAGCTCTACCAATATGGCATTGCATGATGGTAGTGCTATAGTTCTGGGGGCTCCCATGAGTCCAGTAAGCATTGCCCAGGTGAGGACTTTCTGCAGCCCTTCTGCTCCTGTGGCAAGTTTCTGCCTGGACTTTCAGACTGTCTGATGCATCCTTTGAAATTGAGGTGAGCATTATCGGTGCACAGCTTTTATATTTCTTGCAAGTGCAGAATAAGTACTATGTAAATGCTGCCAAGGTTTATAGCTTATACCTTTTGGAGTGGCAGGTCAAGTTGCTCCCAGAACCCTTTGAGCCATGGCTGCGGTGGTTGAGGGGGGAGATGCCAGAACTCAGAGAACACAGTCTATAGCTGGCACAGAAGAGTGAATGCTGAGGTCCTGCAGCCACCTCTCTGGAAACCTTATCATCAATGTCTTAGCTGGCTTTGAAGATAGCTAAAATGCCTTTGGGATCTTTTGCCCATTGTCTTGATAAGTAAACATGGGCTTCCTTTTATCCATATTAATGACTTTAGCAAACTGCTAGTTGGCTACACCTTTAGTACTCTCCTCTGAATTTTCATTCTTCACTTGGTCAGGCTACATTTTTCTAATCTTTTCATTCTGCTTCTCTTTAATTTTAAATTCCATCTGTAAGTCACTTCTCTCTTCTTTCATTTTGCTGTAAACAGATAAAAAAGTCATGTAGTACCTTGAGTGCTTTGCTGCTTAGGTATTGTTTCTGCCAGATATTATGTTTCATTGCTCTCAAATTCTGACTTCCATAAAATTCTAAGACATAAACACAATGCCATCAAATTATTTGCAATTGTATAACAAGAATGATCTGTACTCTTGCTGTTACTGGTGAAAGAGATTCAAATTACAGATGGTGAATCCATATGCATCTGCAGCAACTTCGATTCTCACCTCCTCAGAAGAAAGAATTTGGAGCATAAAGCAGAGAGAGAGAAAGACCAAGGCAAGTTTCAGGGCAGGAGTGGAAGTTTATTTAAAAAGACTTTAGAACAGGAAAGAAAGGAAAGTTCACTTGAAAGAGATACAAGAGGGTGCCTGAAGGTCAAAGAGAGCATTTAACCCTGATTCTAGAACTTTATAGCCTCACCTATTTCTGACTGCATGCACAGTGCCCTCCTTACCCTCAGGAATTGAGCATGTATGGTGTATTTAGGAAATTGTATGCATGCCCATCTGAGGCTTTCCTCCATTTTTCCGGTGGAGTGCACGCAGAAGGTCATACTTCACTATTTTGTCTCAATGCACATGCCCAGGAAGTTTCTTCTCCCTGGCATCTGTATTCAATTCACAGTTCAATGATAGTAGCTGTAGATCATCAGGAGATTGTATCTCCTTGGCACCCTGACTCCAAGTGCCAAATTTTCACATTTAAAGAGTCAGTGTGATCACTGTCAAACCATCATCTGGTATTCTTAGTGGGTAGGGGGGAAACACTTTACTGTCCCTCTCGTGCCTATCTATCTACCTGTAAAACAGTTACTAATAACTATTCTTTATTTTCATCTAAGATCTCACCAGAAGGACCTTTACTGTATATATTTCTACTAACATTCTAATCATGACCACTTCAGTAATCCTTAAAAATATTCAGACTCTCTAAAACTCTCATCTTCTGAGCACTCATTGCCCTCGTCAGAATTCCTCTTAATGTTCCGTTCATGTATATGTAGGCTTTGCCATGCTTGTTCCTTCAAATACTTCCAGCGTCTACTGATTTCCCAGTTACACAGCTACTTCTACATTTTCAGGTATTTGTTACAGCAACAACCCCACTTCTCAGTACCAATGTTCTGTTTAGTCTATTTTGTGCTGCTATAACAGAATACCAGAGACTGGGTAATTTACAAATAAAAGAAATTTATTTCTCATCATTCCGGAGGACGGGAAGTCCAAAATCAAGGAACTGTTATTTGGTGAGGGCTTTCATGCTACATCATCCTGTGGCAGAAGGCATCCCATGGAGACAGGTGGCATGAAACTGTCAAACTCACTTTTATAACGATACTATTACCATAATAACAAACTCACTCACTCTTGTGATAATAACATTCATCTATTAATGAGGGCAGAGCTCTTATGACCTAGTCACCTTTTAAAGATCTTACTTCTCATCACTTACATTAGACATTAAGCTTTCAACACATAAACTTTGGTGGACACATTCAAACCATAGCAATCATTAATATTTTTGCTCCTACTTGCAAATGAGCTTAATTAAATCAAGAACTCTTCTAAATAGGATTATGCTGGATCCTGGTAAGAGTCAGTTGATCTTTGTTCTCTTAAGAGTTTGCAGCTGAGAACCTGGTGTATTCTTTGAGGTATCTCCCTGAGGCATGATTGAAACTCTAAGCTTTGTTCTCCCAAAACAAAGGAAGATATTTTTCTGATGCTCGGAGGTTTCTGATTGAGTTTATTACCTCCTGCACAGGTCAGTACTAGTATTGAGCTAAAGTTCCTTGATGTGGTGATATTCTTGAGGTCTGCTAAGTGCTCTTGTAGTTTTGCTTATCATCAGTGTTGGTCCTACAAAGTTACAAGACTTACACATTTTGTCGCCTGCCTGTAGTCAGTTTAAAAATGGGACTCATAAAAAGAGCAGCTACAGAGATAGTGCTGCTCTTTCAAAAGTTTTACTTTCTTGTTTGTCTTAGCTCCATTAGTTATCTTGGCCTCACTAAAACCATCTGCCTTATAGTAAATACTGTTTATATTTTCTCTTTACTTTCTGTTGATATATGTTGATATGCTAGTTGATACCTAGCTACTGCAACAAACCCAGAACTACAAACTAAGATTATCTACATTTAACAAATTTAAACTATTTTTCCATTTTAAATTGGAAAAAAAGAATAAATATAATAATTCATTCTAAGATATATTTAAACATGTATTTTTTTACCAATTCACTTTGTAAGTTTTCTTGTGTTTGAAATTTGTAAGTTATAAAATCATTAGTTTTAAGATGTATTCCAAATTATTTGCTCCTTGAATTATTTTTCCCTTTAGTAAGTACACAAGATAAGTAAATTTCCTTCTCCCTAAACTTTCAATAGTAGTCTGATGACTATGTCTTCATTTTTCTTAAATATTTTTATATTTTAAAGAAAAATAACAACTAGTTAATTTTTACTTGTCCTCTTATATACTATGTCTTTCATTAGCATTATACTTTTTTCTTCATTATTCAGTCTTCAGTGTTTGAAAGAAAATAGTAATTTAATTTGTTGCCTGTCTCATCCCCAACTTTAATATCTGCCAGAAGTTACTCTGATAAATTCATTGTTAGTCTCATAGAGTTCTGTTCCTCATTGATGCCATATTTAATTTAGAAAGCACAGCCACATTTTAACACAGGCCATGATGGATCAATAGACACATTCTTTTTATTGTATGACCAATGTATGTTTATCTTTTTTTAAAAAAAACCTTGAAACATTTTTAAACTTTACTTTAAACATTGCACAATTATTTGATTAAATAGAGAAGAAGATAGGTAGTTTTGTTATCATTGACCATTAATAATTTAAAAGATATCTTTGCACATGAAGAAAATATTAGCCCAAATCTCATTGAATATTAAAAGATCCTCCACATTTAAATGTGCGTTGTTTGTAATTTCTTATATTAAATCACAATTAGGTATTTAAAGTTATTTCTAATTTTATTAAATTAAATTTTATGGAAAAATAGAAGTGGTAAGCCCCCTTAGTATGTTACTAGCATAATTAACATAAATATGTATTTAAATATTAAGAAAAATGAGACAGTACAGATATATATTAGCAAAATATACATTATAGTTACTTCTTCTCTCATGTAATTATATTCTATAATCAATCAGTTGAATTGATATTTTGTCAATCTCAAAGGTATAATAAAGGGGAGACTAATGACAACAACTGTACAAATGTGCTTGGTAACAGTTACATAAGATGAATTTTCAGGTTGAAAAGTTAGTATTAAAACAATTTGAAACTAATTCCTTCCTATAATGTACATTTGTATAGCCAGTTAACATCTGCATAATAAAACAGTATTTTAGCTTGTGAATAACATTATTTCAAATTTTTAATGTTTATGGGTACACAGCAGGGGTGTGTGTGTGTGTGTGTGTGTATAAATATATACATATTCATATAGGGTACATGAGATATTTTAATACAGGCATACAATGTGTATTAATCACATAGGGTAAATGAGGCATCTGTCACTTCAAGAATTCATAACTTCATTGTGTCACAAACATCCCAATGATAACATTTTATTGGGGGAACCAGCCCCCAATATTTCAACATAGGCTCTTTTCTATTTTCCCTAAGTGTCAGCTGGTCTGAGAAATAAAGAGAAAGAGTACAAAGAGAGAAATTTTACAGCTGGGCCTCCTAGGGTGACATCACATATTGGCAGGTTCCCTGATGCCCCTTGAGCCGCAAAACCAGCAAGTTTTTATTAGGGATTTCAAAAGGGGAGGGGGGTATGAACAGGAGTAAATCACAAAGATCACATGCTTCAAAGGGCAATAAAGGGCAGACAGGCAGAGCAAGATCACAAGTTTAGAGTGAAATTAGAATTACTGATGAGGTTCCATGTCCTGCTGGGCACACATTGTCATTGATAAACATCTTAACAGGAAATAGGGTTCAAGAGCAGACAGCAGGTCTGACTAGAATTTGTAAGGCTGGAATTTCCTAATCCTAGCAAGCCTGAAGGCGCTGCGGGAGACCAGGGCGTATTTCATTCCTTATCTTCAACTGCATAAGACAGACACTCCCAGAGCAGCCATTTTATAGACCTTCCCCTAGGAATGCATTCCTTTCCCAGGGTTATTCCTTACTGAGAAAATAATTCAGCAATATTTCCCCTATTCGCTTTCTGCAAGAAGAGAAATATGACTCTGTTCTGCCCAGCCTCCCGGGCAGTCAGAACTTATGGTTATCTCCCTTATTCCCCAAAAATCGCTGTTACCCTATCCCTTTCTTAGGATGCCCAGATTTCATATTGTTCAAATACACGTTTTACAATTTGTGCAGTTAACACAATCATCACAGGGTCCTGAGGCAACATACATCCACATCTTATGAAGATGATGGGATTAAGAGATGAAAGTAAAGATGCACAGGAAATTAAGTATTGATTAGAGAAGTGATAAATGTTCATGAAATCTTCACAATTTATGTTCAGAGATTATGGTAAGACAGGCATAAGAAATTATAAAAGTATTAATTTGGGGAACTAATAAATGTCCATGAAATCTTCACAATTTATATTCTTCTGCCACAGTTTCAGCCGGTCCTTCTGTTCGGGGTCCTTGACTTCCTGAAACAATATTTTATTTACTTTAAAATGTACAATAAATTATTGCTGACTGAAATCACTCTGTTGTGCAACCAAATACTAGATCTTATTCAGAAGAAGTATATTTTTCTAACCATTAACTATCTCCATTCCCCCCATACTACCCTTCCTAACCTCTGGTGACTATCATTCTCTTCTCTATCTCCATGAGTTCAATTATTTAATTTTTAGCTTCTATAAATGACTGAGATCATGCTAAGATTGTTGTTGTGTGCCTGGCTTATTGCATCTAACATAATACCTTCCATTTCCATACATGTTGTTGTAAATGGTAGGATCTCATTATTTTTTTGGCTGAATAGTATTCCACTGTGTATATATACCACATTCTAAAATTTATCTGTTTAAGAACACTTAATTCCATATCTTGGGAATTGTGAATATTACTGCATAAAGAAAGGGAATACAGATACCTATTTGATATACTGATTTCTTTCTGTTACATATATGCCTAGCAGTGGGATTGTTGGATTATATGAAGTTCTAATTTTAGATTTTGAGGAAACTTGATACTCTTCTCTAAAGTGGTTCTACTAATTTATATTTCACTAAAAGTATATGATGTTTCCATTTGTTTCTACATCCTCATCAGCATTGATTATTGCCTATATTTTGCATACAAGTCCTTTTTAACTGGGGTGAGGTAATATCTTGTAGTTGTGATTATCATTTCTCTGATGATCAGTGATGTCGAGCAACCTTTTATGTATCCATTTGCCACTTGTGTGTCTTCTTTAAAGAAATATCTACAGAAAATCCTGCTCCATTTTTAACTGAATTATTTTATTATTTCCTATTGAGTTGCTTAAGTCCCTTATATATTCTGGTTATTAATCCTTTGTCTGATTGACAGTTTTCAAATAGTTTCTCGTTCTGTGGGCTGTCTCTTCACTTTTTTGATTGTGTCTTTTGCTGTGCAGTGGTTTTTAAAGTTGATATGATCTCAATTGTTCATTTATGCTTGGGTTGCCTGTGCTTGTGAAGTAATGCTCAAGAAATATTTGCCCAGACCATTTTCTTGAAGGGTTTCTCCAATGTTTTCCTTTATTAGTATCACAGTTTGAGGTCTTAGATTCAAGTCTTTGATTCATTTTGATTTGATGTTGTATATGGTAAGAAATAGGGGTCTAGTTTCTTTCTTCTGGATATAGGTATTCAGTTTTCCCAGCACCATATATTGCAGAGATATTCCTTTCCCCAATGCATGTTCTTGGTACTTTTGTTGAAAGTGAGTTCCCCGTAGATGTATATATTTATTTCTGTGCTTTCTATTCAATTCCATCAGTCTAAGTGTCTGGTTTTATGCCAGTACCATGCTATTTCGGTTTACTAGAGCTCTGTAGTATAATTTGAAGTCAGGTAATAATTCAATTTTTGTTCTCTTTGCTCAGGATAGCCTTGATTATGCTATCCTGGGCCTTTAGTGGTTTCATATAAATTTTACAATGATATTTTCTATGTCTGTGAAGAATATCAGTAGTATTTTGATAAATATTGCATTGAGTCTGTAGATTGCTTTTGGTAGTATGGACATTTTAATAATATTGATTCTTCCAATGCATAAATATGAAATATCTTTCCATTTTATGGTATTATGTTCAATTTCTTGCATTAATGCTTTGAAGTTTTTATTGCACAGATATTTCACCTTTTTGATCAAGTTTATTCCTAGGTATTTTATTTGATTTGTAACTATTGCAAATGAGATTAACATTTTGATTTACTTTTCAGATTGTTCACTGCTGGCATATAAAAATGCTACTGATTTTAAATGTTCACTTTTTACTCTGAAACTTTACTAAATTTGTTTATTAGTTCTAAATAGTTTTTAAGTGGAGTCTTTAGTGTTCTTCAGATATAAGAACATATCATCTGCTAAGGATGCCCTATAATGCAAATATGGTGATAATGACCAAATTTAGATCACAACACCCAAGTCCCTTCGAAAACTTGAAAAGCCTTCTCAAGAAGGACAAATATAAATAACTCCAGACTATGAAGACTACAATAAATATCTAACTCTTCAATGCCCAGATATTGATAAACACCCACAGCTCAAAACCGTCTAGGAGAACATGACCTCACCAAACAAACTAAATAAGGCAGCAGGGACCAATCTCAGAGTGACAAACATACAAGGAAAATTTGGATGACCTTTATTTCTTTCTCTAGTCTGATTGCTCTAGCTGGGACTTTCAGTGCTGAAAGTGGATATCCTTGCCTGTTTCTGAATTGTAGAGAAAAGGCTTTCATTTCCCCATTCATTGTGATACTTTCTGTGGGTCTGTTGTATATGGTGTTTATTGTGTTGTGTTATACTTCTTCTATACCTAGGTTTCTGAGGATTCATGAAGTGCTTTCATTGCCCCATTCATTATGATACTATCTGTGGGTCTATTGTACATGGTGTTTATTGTGCTGTGTTATATTTTTTCTACACCTAGGTTTCTGAGGATTCATGAAGTGCTTTCATTGCCACATTCATTATGATACTATCTGTGGGTCTATTGTACATGGTGTTTATTGTGCTGTGTTATATTTTTTCTACACCTAGGTTTCTGAGGATTCATGAAGTGCTTTTGAATTTTATCAAATGCTTTCCTCATCATCAGTTGAGATGCTCATATGATTTTTGTCCTTCATTTTGTTGATATGATGTACCACATTAATTGATTTGCATATGTTCTAAGATTCTTGTCTTCCTGGGATAAATCCCACTTGGTAATGATGAAAAAAAAAATTTAGTAGGTTGTTGAATTTAGTTTGCTAATATTTTAACGAGGAACATTGCATCAACATTCATCAGGCTTATTGGCCTGTGTTTTCTTTTTCTTGGGTTGGGGTGGGTGAGGGGATGGAGTTTTGCTCTGTCACCCAGGCTGGAGTGTAGTGGCGCAATCTCGGCTTACTGCGTCCCCCACCTCTTAGGTTCAAGTGATTCTCCTGCATCAGCCTCAGAAGTGGCTGGGACTACAGGCACGCGCCACCATGCCTGCCTAATTTTTGTATTTTTAGTAGAGACAGAGTTTCACTATGTTGGTCAGGCTGGCCTCAAACTCAGACCTCAAGTGATCCACACGCCTCAGCCTCCCAAAGTGCTGGAATTACAGACATGAACCAATGCTCCTGGCCTGTATTTACTATTTCCAGTGAGTTTTGTAGCCTCAGATAATTTCTTTTTGCTCTTTAATGTCCTTTGCTTTCAGATTGAGTATCTCCATCTAGCATTTCTTATAGGGTGGGTCTAATGTCAACAGAATTCCTCAGCTTTTGTTTGTGTGGGAACTCTTTATTTTTATTTCATATTTGAAGGATATTTTCACTGGATATAATGTTCTAGGATAAAAGTCTCTTTCTTGCACCATCTTAAATATGTCATCATATTTCTGGCCTGTAAGGTTCTCACTGAAAAATCTGCTGATAGATGTATTAGTGCTCCTTTATATGTTATTTGTTCTTTTTCTCTTGATGCTTTTAGGATCCTTTCTTTATTCTTGACATTTGGGAGTTTGATTATTAAATGTCTTGAGGTAGTCTTATCTGTTTAAATCTGCTTGGTCTTTTATAATCTTCTTGAACTGGGATATTAATACATTTCCCTATGTTTGGAAAATTTTCTGTTATTATCCCTTTGAATAAACTTTTTACCCTAATTTTTCTTTCTATCTCTTTTTTGAGGCTAATTACTTTTTGAGGCCATTATCCATTTTGAAGCTATTTTCTCAATCGTGTAATGTAAGCATGTTTTATTCTTTATTATTCTTTTATTTTGTCATCTCTGATGGTATTTTCCAATACCCGTATTCAAGCTCACTAATTCTTTCTTCTACTTGATTAATTCTGCTGTTACTAGATTTTGATGCATTCTTCAGTTTGTAGGTTGAATTTCTCATTTCCAGAATTTTACATTGATTTTTAAACATTATTTTGATCTCTGTTAAAGTTTTCTGATAGAATTATGAATGTCTTCTTTTGATTGTCTTGAATTTCATTGAGCTTTTCCAAAACAGCTATCCTGAATTATCTGTCTAAAAGATCATGTATGTCTGTCACTCTGAGATTGGTCCCTGCTGCCTTATTTAGTTTGTTTGGTGAGGTCATGTTCTCCTAGATGGTTTTGAGCTGTGGGTGTTTATCAATATCTGGGCCTTGAAATGTTAGATATTTATTATGGTCTTCACAGTCTGGAGTTATTTATATTTGTCCTTCTTGAGAAGGCTTTTCAAGTTTTCGAAGGGACTTGGGTGTTGTGATCTAAATTTGGTCATTATCACCATATTTGCATTATAGGGCACCCCAAGCTCAGTAACAGTGTGACTCTTGAAAACTCATAAAAGTATCACCTTGATGGGCTTGTATAATTCAGGACAATTTCCTGAATTATCAGGCATTTTCTTATTCTCTTCCCTCACATGCCCCCTAACAAATGGAGTCTTTCTCTTTTTGCTGAACTGCCTGGAATTGGGGGTAGTGTGACACAAGCATTCCTGTAGCCACCACCACTAGGACTCTGCTGGGCCAGAAATAAAGCTACCACAGCACTGAGTCTAACACAAGGCCTGTATCAACTGTTGCCTGGCTACTGCTGATGTTTAATCCCCAAGGGCTCTTTAGACAGCAGATTACAAACCCTGTCAGCTTTTGCCTTTCCTTTCAGAGCAATGAGTTTCCTCTTTGCCCAGGGTAGGTCTAGATTTCTAAACCCTAGAACTAGGGTTTAGAATCATGAATTTTAGATATCTACATGGTGCTTTATTTTACTGCGGCTGAGCTGACAGCCAACTTGCAAAACAAAATGCTTTTTGCTCTTCCCTTTCTTTTACTCAATCAGAGGTGGTGACTCCCTATGTCCACCACTGTCTTACATTCATGGTGACTACTGCATGGCTGCTGTAGTTGTTTATCGAAGGTTCAAGCCAGCAGGTGATGAATCCTGCCAGGCCTGGGTCTCTTCCTTCAGGGAAGTGGCTTCTCTTCCTGCTCAAGGTGGGTCTAGAAATGCCATCCGGGACCTAAGTTCTGTAATGGGGAACTTTAGGATTCAGCTTGGTGTTTTATTTTACTGTGCCTGAGTTGGTACTCAAGTTGCAAGAAAACTTTACTTAACTCTTTACTTAAGAGTAACGTTACTTCACTCTGCCCTCTCCATTCATCAAGCAGAACGAGTCTCTCCCCATGGCCACCCCAGCTAGGAAGGAACTTTTTCACACCTGAAGCCAGCACAGCACTGGGTCTTGCCTAAGGCCCATGGTGACACTGCTTAGCTGCTGTAGACGGTTATTCAAGGCCCAAGGGGTCTTTGGTCCACAGGTGATGAGTCATGTCAGGACTATGTGTTTCCATTCAGGGCAGCAGGCTCCCTTCTGGCCAAAGGTGGGCCTAGAAATGCCATACAGGGACCGGGCATAGTGGCTCACACATGTAATCCTAACACTTTGGGAGGCTGAAGCGGGTGGATTGCTTGAGGTCAGGAGTTCGAGACCAGCTTGGCCAATATGGTGAAACTTTGTCTCTACAAAAATATAAGAATTTGCTTGGCATGGGGGTGCTCACCTGTAATCCCAGCTACTCAGGAGGCTGAGGCAGGAGAATGCTTGAACCCAGGAGGTGGAGGTTTCAGTGAGCCGAGATCATGCCACTGCACTCCAGCCTGAGTGACAGAGGGAGATTCTGTCTTAAAAAAAGAAAAAAGTGAAAAGAAAAAAAAAGAAATTCCATACAGGAGCTACGTCCTGGAATCAGGGACTTTAGGAATCTACTTGATGCTTTATTTTACTGTGGGTGAGCTGGTACCCAAGTTGCAAGTGAAGTCCTCTTTACATTTTCCCCTCCTTTTATTAAGCAGGAAGAATCTCTCCCTATGGCCACCACTACCCCAGGCCCATGTTCACTACTGCCTGGCTACTGTTGTTGTTTATTCAAGGCCCAAGGGCTCTTTCGAATTTTATTTTTTATACTTTCATATATCAAAATACCATGGAGTCTATAAAAGTAACTTAAATAGGTCAGGTGTGGTGGCTCACGCCTGTAATCCCAGCACTTTGGGAGACCGAGGCAGGTGGATCACTGAGGCCAGGAGTTCAAGACCACCCTGGCCAACATGACAAAACACTATCTCTACTAGAAATACAAAAGTTAACTGCACATGGTGGCACACACCTTTAATCCCAGCTACTCATAAGGCTGAAGCATAAGAATCGTTTGAACCTGAAAGGCAGAGGCTGTAGTGAGCCAAGATCATGCACATAAACTCCAGCCTGAGTGACAGAATGAGACTATGTCTCAAAAACAAAAATAAATAAATAAATGTCACCAAATAACATATTTGTGAATTTGTAAAATTTTCAAATATTTATAAAATTCTACAGTTTAGAGTATATTTTACATTATGCTTTTTAAAATTACTGTAATATTTTATAGTTACAATTTTTTCTAAGTTTTACTAATTTTCTACTATGGGCTTAATAATAGGAAGTATTATGTAAAGGAATAAAAATATTATGTAAATATTTAGGTGTTGATAATTTTAATATCTTTAGAAACATTTAAATAATTAATGTTTAGATTACTTAACTGAAACCATACCAAAAAAAAAAAAATCCAAAAGATGCACTAATGATAACATTTAATATATGACTCTGTCCCTATTTCTCTCTCTCTCTCTGTCTCTCTCCTCTCTCTCTCTCTCTTTCTCTCTGTGTATGGAAAACCTGTCTTTGTAATGTGGGCAGAAATACTTAATGCAATGCATGCAAACAATAATTTCTTCTCAAGAGAAATTTTTCTTCAATCCTAACTCAATAAGAAATAAATTATATAAAGAATGTTTGTATTATTCTTTAATATGTATTACCCAAAGTGCTTAAGTGATAATTTTTCTCATGCTAGTTGGAATAATAAAATAATTTTGAAAAACTAGTATTATTATATGTCATTTGAGTTATTTTTAATAACATCCCTTGAATTCTTCTCATAAGTTAACAGAGTACACATTAATAAGTCTGGCCTCTATATTCCATATGTTACCTGAGGTACAAATGGCATTTAATCATGGCTATTTTACCATTCCACATTGCTATAATCTGAGGAGTGAATTTAAAATTTAATTAAGAAAAAAATCAAAAAAAAATTTTTTTCTATATTGTTTTAGTCTGCCAGATAATCACACTGCTGAATTTCTTTGGCTTGATGCCACTAGTCTGCTTAACCAGAAAGAGACCTATAAAATGCATTGTTGAACTTACTATAACAATTTCATTCAAATTGTTTACTATATAACAGTGTGTTCACTACAAGTGTTTGCAGGAGAAATATTCCTCTAATCTTAGGACCAAGCATGGTTATTCTTCCATGTAACATCTGGTTTGTTTTTATCTTAAGTGTACTATGAATAAGCAAAGTGATAATTTTCTCCTGTTTGCATTGATGGCTGAAATGCTTGGCTCTAAATGTGTTACACTCTTCTCGTGGGTGTATTTGAATTAATAACATATATTTCACATTTCAACATTTCTCCTTTCTGCACCTTGCTTTCTTTTTTCCCCTTGTCTTTTCTTTGAAAATATTTATTTATTATATAAAAATAGTGTTTTCAAGTAGTCTTAAACATTGTATTTTGAATTATGTGAAGTATTAGATGGGTAATCTTATACTTATTCTTATTTCAAAAAGGTTTGAAATCTTAATCTTATTTCACAAATAACTTAATCTTATTTCAAAAAGGTTTGAAAATAAGAAAAAGAAATGCTTAAGATTTTAGACTAATTTTAACAACCATTTGTACTAACCAGCTGAATTTTAAAAGACAATGAATATTGAGTTTGCACAAAAAAAGGAATTTAATTGAATAGTTGGCTTCAAATGGCTGTTTTCATATTTCAGTTTGAAAATTTAAAAAAAAAAAAAATGTCAGCAGCCAAGTGAGAGCAGATTGGTACAAATACAATGCCGTATTTTTTGTTTGTTTATTTTAATTTAGTATAATATTCCTCATAAAGCCTTCACCACATGTGTATCTGGCATATGGACTAGAGGATTTATCTGTGCTTCAGGCCAACAGAAAAGGAGGAGGAAGACTGCTGTGAAGTTTAATGCAAACAGAAATAATGAAAGTTAAGATGTGAACCAAGGTTAAAATGCAAGGTAGACATTATGGCACTAGACATTTTTAAGTTTTATGGGTTTCAAAGTCCCTCAGGTTTAGAGAAGTCTTTCTTAAGCTCTCTAATATGTTCTTCATTTTCTCATATGTAAAGTTGAATACAAATATATAAAATATCTGGTACTATGCTAGAAACAGAACATTTAAGAAATATCATTTCATGCCCCACCTTTTTTTGGTTCTTACTCTTGATTCAAAATATGAATTCTAAATATATTCTCTAGTGATCTCTAAGATTTACCAATGCCTGCCTATTTGCAGACTAAGTGAAGGTAAATTTCACTTGATGGCATCTAGAAGTCTGCAATTTTAAAGCTTTCTAGGTGATTTTATTTCCATCCAGTCATTATTTTCCCACATGGCCTTGTTAATTTCCTGAAAATTTGTTTATTATTTGATAGAACTTTTATGTCCAAATATCTAGTGAATGAACTTGTGAATCTGAGCATGACAGAAAATTCAGCTCAAGATAGAGTTCAAAAATAGTGCCAATCATAATTTGAGTGACAGTGGAGTCTTCTATTATTTTATGGCTATGATGAGGTCATATAAGGATGTTCCCTCTTAGGAAGAATGTAGGTCCTTTACCATTAATTCTTCTCTTTTCAGGCTTCTATACCTATTACCTCCCTAAGCACATTCATGTTAAAGTCATCAATGACTTCTTTGTCAGATTAAATTCTTTGTCTTATTTGTTCATATTCTTGGAATCAATTGACATACTTGTTAATTCCTTTTTGCAACAATATCTCCACTTCTGCCTCTGGGAAACCACACTCTCCTGGTTTTCTTCCTAGTTTCCAGGCTGTTTCTTCTGACTCAGTTCTGCTGGAATGTTGTTATTTTTCTGACCACCCAGTCATTGGATGGTCCAGGGCTCAGGGCTCTCTGCTCCCTTATTTTTCTTATTTTAATTCACTCTGTAGGCTATCTCTTTCAGCTCCATGACCTTCAATACCATTTTTATTCTGATGACTCTCAAATTTGGAGTCGTGACATTTCCACTATATCCAGACTCATATTTAAGACTCACTACTTTCCATCTCAATTTCAGTGTTTCATAGGCTTCTCTCAACCAAAATATCCAAAATCAAACTTTTGTTTTCTTCAAACTTGCTTATCCCAGTGTTTACCAAATAAGAAGTTTCCAGGATTGACTTTCTGACAACAAAAAACTTAGAACCATAGGGACTGTTTTTTTTTTCTCCTACACCTCTTATACAAAACATCATCAAACTCTGTTATATTCATTTTCAAATTTGTTCCAGAATTAGAACACTTTTTAATTTATTTATTTTATTTTATTTTTTATTTTTTTTAATTTTCTTTTTTTTAATTATTATTATACTTTAAGTTCTAGGGTACATGTGCATAACGTGCAGGTTTGTTACATATGTATACTTGTGCCATGTTGGTGTGCTGCACCCATCAACTCGTCAGCACCCATCAACTCATCATTTACATCAGGTATAACTCCCAATGCAATCCCTCCCCCTAGAACACTTTTTAAACTCCCTCCATCTTAGAACAATACACCATCATATCTCATTTGAATTGGTGCCATAGACTCCCAACAAATCTTTCCTTGTCCATTATTAAGTTGCAATTGGTAATCATTTTAAAATTTAAATTCATTCATTCTGTCTGCCCCACATACAGACACTTAACACTCAAATGGTTTACCAACCATTTAGAATAAATTTCCTAATGCTTATCATGGAATATAAAGTCTTAAATTATCTGCTAGGCATAGTTTTCTCTTGGACTTTATCTTCTAATGCATTCCCTTTAGTAATGGAACTATAGGTGCCCTGCTCTGCAGCACATACTCTTTCTAAAACATTTACTTGCACCTTATAATCTATCATTCTCTTTTTCTGAAACATTCTTCTTCATTCACTTCTTTTTGATCACTCCTCAGAAGTTACTTTCTCAAGAGGCCTTTCTAGATCCCTTGTTCTGCTCTATCATCTTGTTATGCTACAATGTTTTTCTGGTTGTTTTTGTTGTTGTTGTTGTTGTTATATCTAAATATATGTGTATTTTTGGTTTGTTTTTTTCTTCATTTGCATTCTATCTTTCCACCAGAATGTAGGCTCTATGCGTTGATGAAAAGAGACAAACTCTGTAAAATATTTTAAGAGATTTACTCGCAGCCAAATATGAGGGACCCTAGCCCATGACACAGACCTCAGGAGGTCCTGAGATCATGTGCCCAAGGTGGTTGGGGTGCAGATTGGTTTTATAGATTTTAGGGAGGCATGAAACATCAATCAAATACGTTTAAGGAAAACATTGGTTTGTTTCAGAAAGGCAATACAACTTGAAGCTTGAAGTGGTATGTGTGGACTTCCAGGCTATAGGTAAATTTAAACATTTTCTGCATTTTCTTGTTGACAATTGCTTGATTTTTTTGTCTATCGACCTGGGATCAATAGAAAGGAAATGTTCAGGTTAAGATAAAAATGTTGGAGACAAGGTTCTTTTGATATTTCATAGTGGCTGCCCTTAGAAACAAAAGATGACAAATTTTTCCTCTTCAGACCCTTTAATAGGTGCTGGGCTCTCAGTTAATCCATTGAGAATTGGAGGGGCCTTGAAGGAAAAGGTCTAGCTATGTTAATAGGGATTCTTTGGAGATGTGAGTTTTCCACCACAATGGACAGTTTGCAGAGTCATTTCAAAGCGTGATCAAAAAAAAAAAAAAAAAAAACCCAAAAAAACCCTCACACATTTAGAGGGTAAACTATGTTTATTTTCTTCCTTGTCTTGTAATGTTATGCCAGAGTCAGGTTGGAAAATAAGTCACGATGTATAGGGTTAAATAAAACCCATCTGATGAGAATTTACGGTGTGTAGGGCATGATTCCCCAGGCCCCTTAGATAGGAATTTGGGCAAGATAAAATAAAGCAGAGTTTAGTCCTCATATAAAATCAGATAATTTATTTGTTCCTTGTTTTACGCCCCACATTGAGAACAGTTCTTGGTATATGTAAGCATTTAATAACTATTTTGTTTGTTGAAAGACAAAACGACATCTATTTTCATATATTTTCAATTTTTCTGCGGAAGAAACCAATCACTTTCTAGGATTTTCTCCCAACTTCTAGCTCAAGAGCCCTCACATTGCTATCCCATAGAACAAACTCTTCATTTCTGTGTGTAGCAGACATTTTCAACAACATATGTTGGCATTTCTCAAGTTTATTAAACTTTCAATTAGATTTTTACCATTACTTGGCTTTTTATATTTGTTATTCTTTTTTAAATTTTAAAATTATTTGTTTTTTTTTAATTTTATGGATTTCAGAAATGTCTTCAACCAGTGGAGAAATATTATTTATGTCCATCTACGTGTATGTGTGTGTGTGTGTGTGTGTGTGTGTATGTTTTCCGTGGCTTGTGTGGCCCATGCCATAGACGATTATGTCCCAGTGTTTGAGATCAATGGCATGAGGTTTGTAACAGATCATTTTACTGGAAATCATTCACAAGGATACATTATAGCTCAGTTTATCTACTTGAAAGGTTATATCATCATTGGTTAAAAATATCTAATTTTCTTTTTTTAAGGCTCTTAAAATAAATTCAGGGTATGCTTATTCTTGTAACAAAACCAAAGCTTTGTGAAACAGTTTTCTGTTCTTTTGCTGATGGCTATGGACTGTCAGACTTTGTTGTAATTTAAAGTGATTTTTATTTTTGGTAATATAAATATAAGCTCATTCTGAGAGTATTCAAATGCCTTACTCTAAACACAATTAACATGACAAGTTCAATTTAAAATAACAATAATAAAATAGAAGTCACGAAACCAAGTAATCAGTAAATCCTCCAATATTGTTTGAATTAGCATTCTGCATGGTTTAGTCACTTGTGATACAAACAATTTTATTGAAACTGTTCGTATTTCAAGATTAGTAGACAAAGAATGGGATAGTGTAATTGTGTTTGCTTCTCTGTCTGTTAATACACAGACACTTCCTTGGCTACAGGGAGAAAAGTTTCCTCATAGAATATTGTATCAGCAGAGCTTTGACAAAAATCAAGCCAAAAAATCAGTTTCACATCAATTCTATTTTCTTTCATGAGATTAGAGAAATCAAAGATAATGTAAGTTTTCTTTCCAAATTTTGACTCAGAAATCCATTCCCTGGAATATCACAGGCATAGTCGATATTCTAATGTCATTATTCTCTCAAAAGCAAGCAAATTTTACATTATAAATCCATGGTTCTCATCCTACTTTATCTGTACCCATGTCCACATTTCATTTTACCTGTCACTGTTCAACATGGAGTTTAGTTCAGATAAAGGTCATACCATGAAACCCTTTATAACTATAAGAAATAGTAGAGAGCTGATAGGATTAAAAATTATTTTACCTATTTAAAAAAATTGGTTCAGGTATAATAAGAATACAAAAAATCAGAGAGAGAAACAAGGTAGCATTTTTTCTTTTCTTACTTTTTTCCAGCTTTATTAAGGTATACTTATAGTACAAAAATCTGTTCATATTTAATTTACACAATGCAGTGAGTTTGGCATACATATGCACATACCCAGGATACGATCAACACAATCATGTTAATAAACCGATTACCTCCAAAAGTTTCCTTATGTCCCTTTGCTCCCTGCACCACCACTGCTTAGAACTCACAGAAGCAGAAGAGAAAGATGATTACCAGGTACTGGGGAGGGGAATTGGGGAAATATTAGTCAAAGGGTACATTTTTTTGAATAAAAGATGAATACGTTCTGGAGATCTGATGCAAAATGTGGTGACTATAGTTAGTAATGATGTATTGTGTACTTGCTAAGAGAATAGATTTTAAATATTTTCTCTTTCTCTGCCTCACACACACAAGGAAACTATGTGAGGTAATGGATATGTTAATTATCTTGATTGTGGTTATCATTTCATAATAAATACATGCATCTAAAAATAATATAGTACATTTTAATTATATATGACCTTTATTTGTAAATTATCCCACAGTAAAGCTGGAAAAAAGGTTTTTAAGAGTGTAGATCTCATGTTAAGTGTTCTGACTGCACCTTTCTTATTTTTGATATATAAGTCTGGTGTCTACATTCCAATTTGGCTGACTCAGCAAATTAGCATCTCGACCTTACCATTCGTTATCACCTTTGTTTCTCTTAGTTTCTGGAAATTCATAGAATGATTTATAGATGCAAGTGACTCTGGAATTAGTTCTCTAAACCTACTTGTTTTACTGATGCAGAAATAATTGCATTCTATTTAACTGCTCATGCATGATCATATTCTCAAAGTTCGAGTTCAAACTAATAAATTGCCATTTGATTGCATGAGAATACTTTCTAGAAAAGGGAGCCTGTAATATTCCAGGACAGCCTATTCCTTCCATGAACAATTCTGCTTATCCCTAAATTAATGCACCTAAAATTGAACACAGTACTCTGCCTTTAAATTAATAAATATTAGTCTTAACCTGAGTCAAAATATTTGGTTTCTAGGTGTTGCTGCTCACATTTGTGATACTCAATCTTTCCTAGTATCAGCATTAATGTAATATGCTTTTATGTTTGTTGTTTTTAAATCTTTTATCTTCCTTCCCTTCTTGCTTTTTTCCCTCTTTCCCTTCTTTCCTTCTTTCCAGATTGCAGATTCTGGGATTCTGATCACTGTAAACAGCCATAAAGGGTTTACGGTTTTATCCTACTTAGAGCTACCAAATTAGCCTTCCAAAATTTCATGGATACTCTCAGAAGACATAAAACCTGTAAGTCAGAGACAAAGGTATTTGTTACTCACAACAAAGCAGTAGCCAGACTATTGGCATTTGCGTTGGTTCACAGAGTCCCAATTCCCACAAAATTCTGCCAAGAGGTTTGAAGTGATTCCTGTACACCTAGCAGGTTCCTGTAGTCCTGTACAAACATAAACCCTGAGCTTACGCAACCCAAATCTTCTAAAATAAGCAATAAACTTTCCTTTTTTCTGCCCTGAAGGAAGACATTATGTTTATTTTAATAGGCAATAAACAACAACAACAAAATAAAACCTCACACACACAAACTGCCCTTTGCTCTGGAGAAAGGCACTATCTCAATCTTCCAAGGCTCTTCACTAAACAAATATCCTTGAAAAAAATAATCGGGAGCCAAGGATGTCAGCACTTCTGCTGGTAACACACAGAGAAATGTACAAGACCCAATAACTACTTTAAAATATATTGGTATTGATATTTCTTTAGATTGCTCTAATTTGGAACATTTTCAGCATATATTTTTAAATATATCTTTTTATGTCCCATTTTATTTTCTCTTCTCCTTTTCAGATTGAAATTACATATGTATTAAAATGTCTTATGAATCATTAAAGCTCATTCAGCTTGTTTTCTTTTTCCATTCTGTACTTCTGTTCCAATTATTTCCATTGTCCTGTCTTTACATTTACTAATCATTTCTTATGAAATACCCAATCTGCTTTTAATCTTATTTAATGTATATATTTTTAAATTTCAGATATTTGATTTTTCAGTTTTATTCAAGATTTCAATTTGATTCCTTTTTATGCTCTCCTAATTATTCATGAAACACCACAATTCTTCTTTTATTATTTTCTACTGTTCCGAAGGTCTTAACCCAATTATTTTACAATAATTTTATAGTTTATCTCCTAATTTTAATACCTATTCAATTTATGGTCATGATTTGTAGAATGATTTCTTTTATTCTGGTGTTACATTGTTTTTGTTTTTTCTCATTTCCAGTTATTTTCAATTGTATGCTATATGATGCTGTAATATCATATTTGGGACTTTATAATTTTCCTCTGAAGATTGTTAATTTTTGTGGTAATGGACATTAAATAACTAGAAGATTACTTTAAGTTTGGACATACTTGGTTTTACATTTAGTAGTTATAGTCCATTTGGGTTTTGTGCTTAGTCCTAAGGAAAATATGTTAGTATATAAGGGGTGCTCTCCTAGAATATCTATGGAAAGTTCAAGGCATTTAACAAATTCCTCTGTATTGTCAAGATTCAAACTCCAAACTTCATTGTGAAACCATTAAAATCTCTTCTCAGGTCTTCAAGCTTTGCAGTTGTGGTTTTCTTCCTCAGGTTTTTGGAATCTTGCCTGCAGCTCTGGTGTCAACCAAAAACCTAGGAGAATTTATGTACAGAATTGTTGGCTTATCCAGATCTGGCTCTCTCATGTCTTCATGACCACTTCATTTTCCAGTTTCTCTTAATGTCCCACATTCCTCAGGTCAAGAAGCCTGTGACTCTTTGCTTATATTCCTCTCAATGATAAATGAAAAATGCCTTCAGAAGAAAAGCTAAATAAATGAACATGTCACCCAGTGCAAATCCTTTATTTCAAGGGTTAAATTCCTTCTAATATTTGGCTGCCTTTGATCATGTTTCAGCAACTTTTAGTATGATTTTTTTATATCTGCCTAAGAATTGGCAATGTTTTCTGCAAGAGGATTAATTTGATACAAGCTACTCTGCCATTACTGGAACCAGCTGTGTATAATTGCTAGCTATGTGATTGTGGGGAAGTTTCTCTTTTAAGAAGTGCTTTTTTCATCTTTAAATGAAGAATGTCAAGAATATCTACTTCCTAAACATGTTATGACAATCAAACATGAACAATAATGTAAAGCATTGAAAAGGAAGTTTGATGCTGCAAACACACACACACAGTTTCCTATTGTATTTACCAAAGGAACATCTTTCTCAAAAGCTCTTAGATCCAATAGTTCTTGGGTTAACAATGAAAGAAAACAAAATTATTTGTATTGATTTTGGGGTAACTTTATTGACAGCAAGGTTTCTGAAATTCAACTCTATTTTTTTGTGAGAAAAGATAATTATTCATTTCCTGATGCTAAAATGTTATTTCAAATGAGATGAATAATATAAAAAATTACCGCACGGGAGCTTTCTGTAATATTACTTTTTCTTGAAAGAAGAGTAAAAGTTATGTGTGCTAAGTTTGCACCTATTTAAGCAGGTATTTGCAGACTAATCTACTAAAAATTTCATGTATCCTACCTTGGGATGAAACATAAGTGCCACATGGAATATTCCATACTACACATTATTTGACTCTATTTTGCTGAAATTTTTATTTAAAAATAATTAATTAAATATCAATAAATATGTATATATATTTTAGCACTTCACATCAGTCTTTTATATATGCATATATAGAGAAACATATCCCATCCACAATAATCTTATAGTAGTGTTATTTGAAAGCCACTAATATTGAAGTTGTAGGAGACACTAACTGGATATTAATAAATTGTTGAGCCTAATCTTATTGTGTGGAGTTTCTTCTTTTTTCTGTTAACTTACTATCCTGCATCTCTTCTCAAACCATGCTGAACCAGATTAATACGTTTCAGGGACAATATATTAATAGCAACAGTATTTACTTAACTATGTAATTTGTCTCTATCAATTCTTTTAAAATATGGCAGTTTTAACTTTTTTTTTTTCAACTTTAACTAGATGAATTTGTAGTTTTATGGAGAATATTAGAGAAAATCACCAAATGTGGTTTGAAATTCCTAGAACTACTACGTAAATTTATTTTCTCATAAAACATGGGATTAACAGATTATCAATATTTTCTCACTAAATGTAGGTCAATTTCACTGAACTCTTTGCTGGGGAAAATGGTTTCATGTATTCACTGAGGAAGAAAGATAAATAAATAGGTAATTTCTTGCTTAAAGCTTTTTGGTTTCTTTATACTTTTTGATGTATGTTTGTATACCTAGATTAGAGAGAACATAATACCTCTGCATATAAAACACATTGTAATCATATTTTACATAGTCTTACAATTACATAGTCTTACAATTATATTTGCTGGAAATACAGCTCAGTTTTACCCACAAAGGCCTGGCTGTAAACTTCAAATTAGGCCAAACTGTGTCCTGCACTGTACCCTGCCCACTCCCCTAACTGTTCATCTACTTCTTCACACCTAATCAGTGTGTCAGTGTTCACTGAGGCCTATGAAAATCAGAGTACCACAAAGTGCCTTCACCAAGAGTAGGACTGAAATAAAGCAGGCAACTTCAGCGTATGTTTTGAACATTTCCATTGATAGAGAAGAAAATGTATGGCAAGCCTATTAATCTGCAGTGTTCTGGGAGTTTTATCAGTGGGATTCAGTAAAAATTATAATAGATGATATAAAGGTATACAGATCAATGCTAGAGAAGGAATGACATCTACAGATTTGGCAGACCCCAAAACATTTACTAATTGACCTGTTGTTTACACTTACATTGTTTTGAGATTCATTAGAACAATTGAGTCCCCATTGCCTGACATTTATATACCAACTACATATTAATACGTAGGTAAATACTTTTGAACTGAGGATAGATGAAAATATTTTAAATTACATTATTATTGATATAGTTTAGATATCTTGCACCCCCACCCAAATCATATGTGGAAACATGATCTCCAAAGGTGGAGTTTTTTGATTCATGGAATTGGATCCCTCAGGAATGGCTTGCTGCCCTCTATGGTAATTAGTTCACAGGAGAGCTGATTATTTAAAGGAGCCTGGGACCTCCCTACTTTTCTTTTTCTCTCTCTCTCTTGCTTTCCCTTGCTCCCCATTCACCTTCCGCCATGAGGAACAGCTTCCCAAGGTCTCACCAGAAGCCAAGTCGATGCTGGCGTCATGCTTATACAGCCTGCAGAAATAGGAGTCAGTTAAACATTTCTTTAAACAAAATAAATTATCCAGCCTCATCTTCCTTGTCTTAAATCATTCAGGTTCATTCATCTATATGACCTTTTGCTTTTCTATATGCCTTTATAACAATGCAAATGGACTAACACAATTATATATATAATATGTTGTTAACTAATTCATTCAGCTTAATCAAATATTACTCTCACGTCTAAAACTCAGATTCCTTTATTTTTGTTTACTTCTAGTTCAACACTTTTTTTGTCCTATTTTATATGAGCTGAAGTATATTTCAAAGCTAAATGTTACGGTTTAAGCATGCATTTGTGAGAGAGCTGGTTTTACATTTTTCTAATTGATGCATAATGTATATGGTTTCATGGTACATGTGATAATTTAATACATTCATATTATTTATAAAGGCCAAATCAGCATGCTTAGGATGTCCATCAGATTAAATATTGTCTTTTTATTATGCTAGCAACATTCAAATTATTATCTTCTAGATATTTTGAAATGTACAGTAGGTTATTGTAAACAATAATCATCCTGCTGATCTATAAAACACTAGGTCTTATTTCTTCTATCAAACTATATATTTGAACCCACTAATCAACACTTCATTCTCCCTCTCTTACACTTCCGGGTCTATGATAACCACCAGTCAACTCTCTATTTTTTTGAAACAGTCTTGTTCTTTCTCCCAGACTGGAGTGCAGTGGCTCAATCTCGGCTCACTGCAACCTCCACCTCCCAACTTCAAGCAACTCTCCTGCCTCAGGGTCCTGAGTAGCTGCGATTACAGATGTGTGCCACCACGCCCAGCTAATTTTTTTATTTTTTAGCAGAGATGGAAATTCACCATGCTGGCCAGCCTGGTCTTGAACTCCTGACCACAGGGGATCTACCCGCCAGTGCCTCCCAAAGTGCTGGGATTATAGGGGTGAGCCACCGCGCCTGGCCTCAACTCTATTTTCATGGGATCCACTATTTGTTGCTACCATGTATGAATGAAGACATACAATATTTATCTTTCTGAACTTGGTTTAGTTTGCTTAACATAATAAGCAAAATTAGTTCTATTTTAACCTATATTCCATCACTAGTAGAACATAAACAAATACAGGAATTACTTATATTTCAGGGCCCAGTGTGTTAATAGGGGTGTGGATTTGTCTCCTGAGAATCCCTTAACAAATTATAACTTGAGCTCTTAAAAGAACAGAAATGTATTATCTCAGAGTTCTGGATGCTTGAAGCCTAAAATCCGGTTGCTGGCAGGAACAAACTAGTTCTACCTATGTGGCCACAAATGGCAGTATTTCATTCTTTTATGGCTAAATTATATTCCTTTGTGTACATATACCATATTTTTGTTATCTATTCATCTGTTGATGGGAACTTAGGTTGATTCCGTATTTTGGCTATTGTGAAGAGTGCTGCACAGAACAAGGGAGTGCAGTTACCTCTTTGCTACATTGATTTTCTTTGTTTTGAATATATACCCAGTAGTGAAAATGCTGGATCATATGGTAGTTCTATTTTTACTTTGTTGAGGAAACTTCCTACTGTTCTTCATGGTAGTGGTACTAATTTACATTCCCACCAACAGTGTATGAGGGTTTCCCTTTCTCCACATCCTTGCCAGCATCTGTCATTGTCAGTCTTTTTTGATAAAAGCAATTTTAACCAGGGTGAAACAACTACTTTTGCATTTTTAAAAATAAATATTTTGTTTTAATTTTTAACCTTTTATATAGACTACAGTCTACCTCTATGAGGTATGGAACTGGTCAAAGCATTTGATTAGAGATTGCAATCTTTAATGCATGCCATAAGTTGTCTGCAATGTATTTACTGTTTTTAAACACACTGGGTACTCTGAATCTCCCTTGTCTTAAATCATTCAGTTTCATCCATCTATAATGACCTTTTGTTTTTCTGCATACCTAAAAAATTTTTATTAAATTTTGAAAATCCAAACCAAATTTTATTTTTCCATAAGATAATTTTTCTGAGATCGTTCTACCTTGGTCAATTGGTAAATCACTATGTCTTTTATATAATTTATTTTTTTTAGAAAATATTTAATTGCCTATTACCTTATGGTGAGACTGAGGCAGATGAAAATGATGTGGCCTCAAATCCAGGAATGCTCAGGAAACCACCAAAAGCTAGAAGAGACAAGGAATGAAATCTCTTCTGGGTTGGTCCTGCCACAATTTGATTTTAGGCTTAAAGCATCTAGAACTCTAAGACAATATATTTATGTTCTTTTAGGCCATCAAGTTTATAATGTGTTAAGGAAGCCTCAGAAGACAAATCCACCCCCTCATTAACACATTGGACCCCAAAATATAAGTAATACCCATATTTGTTTTATTTTCTGCAACTCTAAGCACTGTGTATTGATGCACATTCTTAAGACGTAAAGTTTTTTAAATTAAAACTCCACTTTCCTATAGTGATACAGTGGTTATTTGTAACCTATCTTATTTCAGATAGCATTTAAAACAACTAAATTTTCAGGGATGCAAATGTTCATTGCACATTATGACTAATAATGTCTTCCCTGGTCTGCTGCAATATTTATTACTCACTGTAAAAATAAATAAATGGCAATGTAACATCATTTACATCATTTATATTATGTAACGACAAGTTCTTTTTTTTTTTTTTTTTTGAGAAGGAATTTGGCTCTTGGCTCTTGTTGCCAGGCTGGAGTGCAATTGCGCGATATTGGCTCACTGCAACATCCTCCTCCCAGGTTTCAAGTTATTCTCCTGTCTCAACCTCCCGAGTGGCTGGGATTACAGGTGTCCATCACCAGGCCTGGAAAATTTTTTGTATTTTTAGTAGAAAAAGAAATACAGGGTTTAGTAGAAAAAAATACAGAAAAAAAGGACAGGGTTTCACCATGTTGGCCAGGCTGGCCTCGAACTTGTGACCTCAGGTGATCCACCTGCCTCAGCCTCCCAAAGCGCTGGGATTACACACGTGAGCAACCATGCCCCACCAGAGAAGTTCTTAAAACAATTTCTCTTGAGTTTATCATAATCCTTTATGAAACTTGAATTGGTCATTAATATAAGGTCTTTAACAGATGAGAAATGTTAACGGAGTAAAATTCTCTTAAAGAACATTTACGTATTTTATTCAACTATGGTTAGGCTTGAGAATTCCCATTTCTAATTCTCATGTATGAAAAAGAACAGGACAAACATGAAAATAACATGCCTTTGTTCATTAATACTGAAAAATTACAGGTGCTAAATAATACTTTGCTAAATGTGAGCAGGTTTTTATGTGTCAGCTTTAAAAAAAACAGTATATAACAGTATGATGTTTATTTATTATGTAGGTGACATGAAAGTATCTTGATCAGTTTATTTTTACATTGTTTTGCAGTGTGTGGTAACTTTCTGTCAAAATATTTTTCAAACGTACATATTTTAGCAACCCCTTGAATATTCTCTGTTATGATATCATACAATTTTAGTATGGAATAGTAATCAAGAGGTAAAAGCAATATTACTTTCTCTGTATATCATGTTGAGTAAGGAGTCAGAGATGCCTGAATTTCAAATATTGATATATAATGATTATTATTCCAAGATTACACAGCTCACAATCTTTTTAGATCACCTAAACCATTATCATCTATAATATAATGCCGGGTATCTGAAAATTTTAAAATACAAAGCATTTTACATAAATTGAATTCTTATATTTTTGCTTAGAAAATTTAAGAAATATTATTATACAGTTATTCATTGATATCTATTTTCAGAGGAATTATTTGTAATGTTGAGTTTATACATTTTGAAAACATGATAGACTATGAAATTTAAAGGCAGTAGTTAAAATTCAACTGTCTCATGAGATTATTTTACTTAAAAAAGGACTAATTGTATATTTACTGATTGAATATTTTACCTTTCTAATTTTATATCAAATACTATTAAAATAAAACAAATACTATAAAGTAATTATGTTTGGTTGGGAAACATAATTAAAAAGATATTTAAAAGCTGAAATTTTATTATTAAAAAATTTAAAAATTGGCCAGTTTGGGGGCGCGCACCTATAAACCTAGCACTTCGGGTGGCCGAAGCATAAGGATCACTTGAGGTCTGGAGTTCAAGACCAGCCTGGGGAACATAGTGAGTCCTCATCTCTGCGAAGAAAAAAGATCAAAAAATTAACCAGGCATGGTGACGTGTGCCTGTAGTTCCAGCTTCTCGAGAGATTGAGGTGGGAGGTTGAGGTTGCAGTGAACTAAGATCAGGCCATTTTATTCCAGCCTTAATGACAGAGCGAGACTCTCTATCAAAAATTAAAGTCAAAAATCAAAAAATCTAAACTACAAAACACTTAACAACAAATTTTTGTAACATATGTTATGTTTGTATTTGAAGATGTTATTGCTGAAGCAGTAGCCAGGATGATTTTTTTAAGACATTCGTCTGTAGACCCTTAATTTCTTCTACTAAGAATGTATGAAATAAGTTCTGATACTTGTATGTTAGTTCCTATAATCTAAGCAATTCATTACTGATATTGACACATAATAGTAAACACTTACATGGTACTTGTAATGTGTAAGGTCTATTTGAAGACCTTTTCAACCATAGAATTTTCCAAGCAATCCTATCAGGTGGATGCATTTTATTTTCTGCTATCTTGCTCATAAGACACAGAGAGTTTCAGAAACTTATCTAGATGTGAAATTAAAAACTCAGGCATAATGGCTTCAGAAAATGTTCTAACTATTCTGTCATTCTACCCATTACAAAAATAAACCATCATTAACAGCAACAAAAATGAAAGACAAATGTAATACATAAACTAAGAAACAGAGCTAAAAATGTCTTATAGCTATCAATCTAAGAATAGAATCCAACAGTTCTCATTGACCTTTCTGTTATATAAATATCATTCATTTAATAAGAAAGTTTTCTTCAAGGATGCTGGCCTGTTGCTGCAATTTCTTTCAGATTATTTCTTCTGAGATTTTCTTCACCACTAGTTTCTAGTTTAAATCTTATCTTATCACATGATATCGTGATTTTTCTTTAAAGGAATCTGTTTTTTTGTTTGTTTGTTTTTTACATCTTTGGTTGAAGGAACTCTAAGTATCGAATTGCTATCTTTTATGACTGGTTATCTACCATGAAACATTTTCTGAATTGTTCACTGAAATGATACATGTCTCTGTTAGCACAGTTATATGATTTTTGGTTCTTCTCTTATTCATATCCTATTTGTACTCAGTCATTAGTTTCTGCCACAAATCATTTATTACTATTAATTTTTCTGTATACTGTATAAAGTCTTAGACTTGTAAAATTCTGATTATGTAAATATAAAATATATGAGATATTTTACAAAAACATAATCACCAGCTTACAGTGATCTTAAAATACAGTGATTTGAAATATAAGTAGGAGTTACATGTTATTACTCTTTCATATAACTCATTAAAAGTTTTTTCAAAATGCTGATAAACAATAAAGTCTTTAAGAAAAATACAATTTGAAAATTATGAGCACTTATTAAATAAACATGGAATCTTGAGAAATCCCAGGGAGTCTATGGAAAAGGGGGAAATGACAATATAGGGTGACAAGCTGACAATTTCAGTTTCATGTTTTTATATTACACAGAAAAGTCAATTAAAATTATTTTTCATACCTTTCACAAAATGGCTTTTATTTATTTTAAATCAATGACCACTCCATGTAACCCCAGATTAGAGCTAATCTTTCAATCCAAAAACTTGTTCCCACAGAGTACCTCATTTTTATACTCCTATTTCCTCCTAACAGAGTTGCACAGCACATCAATAGAAGTTAATTGCTGTGTCTAAAGACTTTCTATTAGCCCATTCTTTAGATCTGTAGTAAAACTTTAAATTGTAGATGTAGAGAGATTACATAGAAGATGATCAGCATTTTCAAAATATTTAGGAAGTCTATTAAATTGCTATAAAATATCTTATTTGCAGTTTTTGGCACCAAACTTGCAACTTAGCACTATGAGAATGTTTCCATTTGGTCATCAACTGAGCTAAAGCACAGATAATTTGTATAGATTCCAAAGATGATAATTAACATTATTGCAGTGATAACCCCCAGTATATTTGCAGACTTCCCAGGCAGCAATAATAACCAGCTCATCATCTTTTAATTAAAATGGTAGTAATTTTGTTTTCTAAAAATAAAACTGTGTCCCATTTTATTGTCAATAGAATGGTATATTCATTATAGTATACATTTTACTTTAGTTTTCATTTGACATTAGAACTTTTTTTGTCTTATGTGACACATATTATCAAACTCAATTTAAAGTAATTTCATAATATCTATTGTATTAAGGAAATAGTAAAATATCTTTAAGGAGGCAGCTGGTCTTTTAAATAATCATGCCTACTATAATATTACATTTGATTCATAAACAGAACAAGTGCAGATGTTACTCCTTTGCAAATTTTAAATAAGTAAATGAATTTATAAAATAATGTAATTGAGTTAATGTAGTGTTATAGATGAACAACTTTGTTGTATTTATACTTACAGCTTTTCTTTCTTATCATTTCTAAGTTGAAAAAATTGGATTTATAAATATTTAAAACTCCCTTAAAGACTAATAGACTACTAAGCCCTTTCCAAGGTGAGGGAGAGATTGCTGACCATGATTTAAAACTCAGGACTTGCTTAACTTATGTTAAATAGAGCAGATAAGGAGTATTCTCTAAATTATAGAGTCTGATTTTTTAGCAATACACTATTTTACAAATGTTCTTATGCTTCCTTGACAATATTTCTTAAAGATTAGAGAGTTTCATATTGTTTTTTCATCAAATCATCTCATTCTCATTCAAACCAAATGTGCAATTGCAATTGCTTATCATCGTCTCTTTAGCAATTAAAGTAGTAAAAATTTAAAACATTTTATTTTAGAAAACTAACCACCAGTAGATGTACTCTTCTTATTACTGTTTCCATTTTGAAATCACAGTTCCTTTTGGTTTTATTTTTATTTTGAAAACATTTGGATAGGTAATAATAAACTGCATGAAAAGAATATGGCAATTTAGGGAAGCCATTAATATTCCTTTCTATTTCATATCCTGTAGCTTAATAAGTTATTGAAATTAGCAGTTATTGCATCTCAGTTTTGTTCTATTATGTGAATTGAATTAAGTCACCTTAGTTTTTGAACCTGTTTAACTGCAAAATAAGGGTCTTTCTTAAATAAGTAATTATAATGCAATATGTTGTATTTACATTTTGGTATAGAATAATATGTTTTTGATACCTTAAATTATATGTAATTATTAATGCAAACAAGAAGTATCAGTTTACAAGCCTGATTTGTGCATTACGGACAAAAGTGATGTCTTGGCTTCTCTCTCTTTCTCTCTTCCTCTTATATGGAGGAAATTGATGGGCTCTGCAATAGAAAAGCTGCAGGATAGATGAGGCTGTGTTGCCTTACTCACAGTTTTAAGGAAGTGGTGGGTCTCCTACATAGTACTAGGTACTGTGATACTTAAGAAACTTTAAAAGTTCAGTTGGCAGCAACGGCAATAACACCAAAAACTATAGCTTGTATTCCAGCATCAGATTTATTTTTGTTTTGTTTTTATTATTTTAGACTTAGAGGCTACTATGGACTCATTTTTTTTCTCTCCCAAATTTGTATGTTAAGTATTGAGACCAACTGTGGAGGTTTTTGAAGATAGGGCCTATAAAGAGGTGATAAAGGCTAAATGAGGTCATGAAGGCAGGGCCCTGAGTTGAAAAGGTTAGTACCTTTTTTAAAGAAGATGAAAAGACATTAGAGTACTCCCTCTCCCCATCATTTGAAGACACAGTGAAAGACGCCATTTTAAAGCCAGGAAGAAATCTCCCACCAGCAACTGATTCAGCTGAAACCTTGATCTTGGACTTCCCAGCCTCCTGAAGTGTGAAACGTAAATGTTTGTTTTATAAGACATCCAGTATATGTTATTTGTTATGGCAGCCCAAGAAGACTGACATAGAGGCTTTTAAATGTCCCTTCCAACCCTGAGAAACTTTGAATTACCTACCTAATTTCAAATCAGTAGTCTCTTGGATCATTGCTAACACTGTTTGTAATAGACTGCTCTATCAGTCCCAAAGAATCACTCTTCCTGGTATTTAAACACTTGTATGATTTTCTTTTACATTGATTCTGAGGTTGGTCATATTAGTTACTCTTTCCAATAAAACGTCAAAAAGTATGATTCAAGCAGAGGATTGAAAAACACGTGCACATTGGAGCTTATCTTCTTAGAATACCTCATCTTGGAAGCCAACAACTTTGCTAGGAAGAATATCAGAATAGACCAGTGAATGATGACAGGCTTCCTGGAGAGATATACTGAATGATGAGAAACATATTGTACATTAGTAGAACTGGCTGAGCTCTCAGATGAATGCAACTAAATATGTGATTTTAGATATACCATGAAGAACAGAAGCATCAACCAATTGACCATAGCCAACCTGCAGAAGAGACAGACATAAGAAGTTATTTTTTAGATCACTAATGTTGAAGTGGTGTGTTGCACAAAAATCAAGAACTAAGTTCATGTTTAAATAAGCTAAAAAGAAACAACTTTTTCTTTCTATCAATGTATTATCTATATCATAATCATAATATACTGCCAAAAAACATTTGTGCTTTACATGTCCTACAGCAATGCTGCTCACTAGAAATTTCTGTGATAATAAAAATGTTTTATATATTTGCTGTCAACTATCCACTTGACATGTGCACCTTTGGGGGACCTGAAGTGTAGCCAGTCCAAATCGAAATCTATTTTTTAAAATTTTGTTTCAATTAATTTTACTTTAAATTTAAATAGACATTTGTGGCCATTGGAAATATTATTGGACAGTGAAGTTCTAGCATATTTTTTAGATCAAACAATCTTATGGGAAATTGACTTCTGAAACCAGCTACTTTTTCACATATAATTTTAATATGAATCATCATGTATAAAAACCGCATCTTATATTTTGCATCTTTCCACCTTTATTAATACGTCAATTCATTAATTTAATAAGGAAACTAGAGTATTAAAAGATAACCTAGAAAATTTTGTTTCAAATAATCACAGCTAAAAGATAATGTTGATAATTAATAGTAATATTGTTATAAAACATTATGTATCCAAAGATAGTATTTATATCAACACAATTATTTATTTTACACATATTTGTCAAATGCCTTTTGTGAACTAGCCCCAGGAAACACATTAGAGAGTAAGAAAGTCAAGTTTTCTGTTTCACAGAGATTATAATCTGATTGGTACGATGGACAATAAACATAATAAAATAATTTGTGGGGATACTGATAAGTATAATATTGGAATAACTCCAATAGAAGAGTATTATCTGTTAGAAATGAGAAAATCAATATAATGGCTTACATATGTGCTGAGGGAAACCAAATTAAATTTGTGAGAAATTAGAATTTCAGGCCAAGATTCTGAGTGAGGAATTACCCTGGCATTCATAAGAAACAAAAAGAGGTCAGAGTGACCTGAACAATGTGAGCAAGTCGGGACAAGGAGGAGAGTATTAAAAGAGGGTAGAGAAGTAGGGAAGGGCCAGATGAGACAGGATTTGGTAGACTGTGTTAAGAGAGTATGAGTTTGCTTCCATCAAAAAATCAACAATAACAACTTTGCTTTTTGAAAAATTGAAGTAGGAAAAAAAATATGATATTTCAAGTGTCTTATAAAAAGTTATCTATGGCTCCTGGGGAGCTTGGTAGGCAACGATTAAAGCAAATTAATAAACAGAAAACTATTATAGATTTCTAAGGTGAGTCAATGGTGTCTTTGCAAAGATGACGGCACTTGAGTTTCAGGAATGTATTTAGTAAATAAGATTCACTGAATACAAAAGAGAGAGTCCCCCATAATGTGAAACACTGGTAATTACATTTCTGATAGTAAATATTAACATTTCTAACTAGGATTTCTAAAAATATTTCCTAAATCAGATTATATTCACTGACCCTAATAGGATCAAAAGAAGATCATCCGTCATTTCCATAGATGCCAGAAAATATTTGTTAAAATTTAACATCTTTTCATGATAAGAACTCTCGACAAACTAGGTATAGAAAGAACATACCCGAAAACAATAAAGGCTGAATATTACAAACTCATGACGGGCATCATACTACACAGAAAAAACTGAAAGCCTTTTCTCTAAGATTTAAAACAAGACAAGAATACCCTCTTATACTTGTATTCAACTCGAAGTTCAACTAGCCAAAACAGTCTGGCAAGAAAGGGCATCAGAATTGGAAGGGAAGAAGACAATTTTTAAAATATACAGAATCAAAATTATAACATTATTTCAACATACAAAAATCAGTAGCATTTCTATGTGCCAATAGAAAATCTGAAAAAATCAAGAAAGCAATTATATTAATAATAGCTATGAAAATAAAATATCTAGTAATAAATTTAACAGATTTGAAACATCTCTACAATGAAAACTATAAAACACAAGAAAGGAGTTGGGAAGGACACAAATAAATGGAAAGGTATCCCATGGCCCTGTATTGGAAGAATTAATATTGTTAAAATGTCCATGCTTCCCAAAATAATCTACATGTTCAATGCAGTCTTTATTAAAATATTAGTAACACTCTTCAACGAAATAGTAAGAAACTCTAAAATTTGTATGGAACCACAAAAGACTCCAAGTAACAAAAACAATTCTGAGCAAAAATAATAAAGCTGAAGGCATCACAAGACCTGACTTCAAAACATACTACAGAGCTATAGTAATCAAAATAGCACAGTACTGGCATGAAAACAAACACATAGACCAATGGAAAAAAATAAAAGAGAAATTAGTCCAGGCATTTACAGCCAACTCATTTTTGACAGAAGCACCAAGAACATACAGTAAGGAAAGCACATCCTCTTTAATAAATGAAGCTATAAAAATAGGATATTCATATTCAGAAGAATAAAACTAGACTTCTGTCTCCTACCATATCCAAAAATATAATCAAAATGGATTATAGACTTACATGTAAACCTTGAAACTATGAAGGGACTACGAGAAAATTGGCAAGCCAATAAACTTCTTCGTATCAAAGATAACAATAAACAAATTAAAAAATAAAGCTACAGAATGAAAGAAAGTATTTGTAAACTATCCATCCAACCAGTGATTAAGAAACAGAGTATATCAGTGATGCAAATGACTCAATAACAACAAAAAAATAATAATTATCTGATTTTAAAATGAGGAAAAGATCTAAATAAAGATTTATCAAAATATAAATACCAACGGTGATATGAAAAAATGCTGAGCATTACTAATTATCAGAGAAATGCAAATCAAAGCCATAATGAAATATCATCTCACTCCACTTAAAATGACTATTATCAAAAAGACAGACAATAACAAATGTTGAATATGTCGTGGAGAAAGGATAACACCTGTACACTCTTGGAGGGAATGTACGCTAATACAGTCACTATGGAGAACAGCAAGAAAGATTTTAAATAAAACTAAAAAAAGAACTATCACATAATCTAGCAATCTCACTGCAGGACATTTATTCAAAAGAAAAAAAATCAATATATGGAAGAGATTCTACACTCCTATATTTATTGAAACACTATTCACAATAGCCAAGAAAACAAATGAATCTGAGTGCCAGTCAATGGCTGAGTAGATAAAGAAACTCTAGTATATATGGTAACGTAATATAATTTAACCACAAAAAAATGAAATTCTGTTATTTGAAGCAATATGGATGGAACTGGAGGTCATTATGTTAAGTGAAATAAACCAAGTATGGAAAGACAAATATTACATGTACTCAGTCATATGTGTGAGCTAAACATTTGATCTCATGGAGGTAATAAGCAAAATGGTGGTTACTGATGACTGCAAAGTTTAGTGGGGAGGGAGACAAGAAGAGGAGTTGGCTACTGTGTACAAAAATACATTTAGTTTGAAAAATAAGTTCCAGTGCTCAAAAGCACAATAAAGTTAATATAGTTAATAATAATTTGTTGTATATTTCAAAATAAATAGAAGAAAAGATTCAGAA
The DNA here is from genome assembly GCF_008728515.1 of Papio anubis. Classification (NCBI taxonomy): domain Eukaryota; kingdom Metazoa; phylum Chordata; class Mammalia; order Primates; family Cercopithecidae; genus Papio; species Papio anubis. Next base: position 128,789,046 of record NC_044977.1, read on the forward strand.
TATTCTCAACACAAAGAAATAATAAATTTTTGAGGTGATGGCTCTATTAATTACCCAGATTTGATTATTACACATTCATGCTTGTATCAAAATATCACATGTCCTTACATGCACAACTATTAAAAATCCATAACAATTAAAAAGGAAAAATGATTATTGTACAATTTTATAATTGTATCCCATGAATTAACCTATGGTGTATGACATAAATTAAGAAATACTACCATTGTGCAGCCTGTAATTTATTTTTGAAAAACAGGGACACTCAAATTTTTCATTCTTACAAACTTTCTTATATTCTTGAATAACTCTTATTATCCCAGACAGGTTTATGTTATGCACGCTTTATCTAGATTTGCCATATTAGTTATTAATATTGGCAATTTAAAACTGTTCACTTACTAACTTACTTTACAATTAAAATAAACTTATATCCTAAAACATATTTATATCAACATTAACTAAATATTTCAAAACTAAGTAAATAAATAAATACTTCAAAACCCAAATACAGAATGATTACATTGTTTTTCATTTTGTCTACTTTTTTTAAAGACTGTCCAAACACAAGGTGGTTGGATTATCATATTTATTCCTTTATTTAGTCAGTTATGGTGTGTTATTTTAGTTGAAGTACATGAAGAAAATTCAACCTCATACAGAAATGCATGAATATACATCTTTGATGTTACACCAAATTTTGACAAGTGGTAGTTTCTTTAAGGTCAGTTGCACAAGGAATATACCTTCATACAAATGAACTTTTCATACTTTACTACATTAAAATGTATTGGCCTATATTGTTCTCTGAGTGGATTCCTTCTCCATTTGTGATTTTATGACATTACAACCTTTTGGGAATATTGGTTCAATGAGTTATGCAGGAAAAACAATTTTGACATATATATTTATGAAATATAAAAAAAGACTTATCAGTCATTTCATCAACAAAGGCTAAGTACTTGGAATCTGTCAAGATTGTGGAGGTAGGTGCATGTTTTCCAAAATTCTAATATTTGGTTGAAAGCTCAACTTTTATCATTGATAAAAAAAATACAGTTGGCCCTCTATATCTATGAGTTCTGCATCTGTGGATTCAACCAACTGGGGATAGTTTTTTTTTCCAAAAAAACCTCAAATAATTATGATAAAAATAACATAAAAACAATACAGTTAACAACTATTTACATGGCATTTGCATTGTATTAGGTATTACAAGTAATCTAGAGATGATTTAAAATATAAGGCAGAGTCTGAATATGCAAATACTAGACTATTTTGCAAAAGTGACTTGAGCATTTATGAATTTTGGTGTCTGCTGGGGCTCCTGGAACCAATCCCTTATGGATACCAAGGAATGACTGACTTCCTGACTTTCTGATACAAGATGCTTCAAGAAAATCTCATAATTTTCCTTTTCTAGTACTAGAATTATTAATTTCTACAAAGCCCTCTGTTTTCTTGATGTCACTGGTGTTTTGTGATCTTTAAGCAATTTCAGTGGGTAGACCTAGGCATTTTATATATATGTATTAATATATGGACATTAATATATATAATATACATATATGTATAGTTTATATATATATGGAAACCTCTAATTTCAGCCTAATACCATGGGAATATTCTATTTCTTCTGCATTTCATGTTTATTTGCCTCTTCTCACAATAAAACCTTACTTCCTAAGACTTTATTTTATTTTGTAGTGTTTAGGGGATAGCAAACAGTGTTTCCTGGGAATGCACTGGTATCTTTATTCTAAAGGCTAGACGCTTTATGAGCAATATAAGTCATTTAAAGTTCAGTTCTCTGTGATTCTGAAATGTATTCATTTAAAAGCTCTAATGCCCACTGAGCTCAGCATCAAATCCTGATAAAGGCAATATGGAACAGAGTTTGTGTTTAGAGCCTCTATAGGAAACCCACTTGTAAGAGAATATACATATCTCTTCAGGGGAGTACAATACTGTGAATTTGTGAAGATGATGCTAAAATATGACTGGTAATCTATCCTACAAGCACAAAACCTTTCCACTGCAAAAAAAAATGTAATAACATTACTCAAATATTTGTTCAAAGAATCACAAGGCTGCACGGAATACTGAAAGGCAGTAGAACCCATTTTCTGGCTTTCAGGCAAGATCACATTTAAACTAACTTAGATGATGAAACTCTCTTTCTTTGTAAAGGACCTCCTTGGATAACCAATTTTCACATTTGGCATTCTTAACTCTTAGAAAATTCTTTGTTATATATAGCTTACACCCTCTATTCTGCTGTATAATCCCCTTTCTCTTCCTACATTCTAAGTAGTGAAGGAAAATAGCTTGTCATTCTCCATTGAAGAATATCTTTTTATATACTAGAAATATTATTATATAACTCAGTCTCATTTTCTTTTTTTTAAGTTTGTATTTCTCCTCACGGTCTTACTTCCTTTATCTATTTATAACCTTATTATTGTGCTGAAATCTCTTCAAATTATGCTTAGCCTTTGAACATTTTAGAGCATCATCACAAACAGAAAGATGTAGACAAAAATGTGGCATAGTTTGACTATATTTTTAGGAGACATTAAACCTCTTGTCTGTTATATGTTTTTTAAGTAATTCTGTATTTCTGATTTATTGTGTTATTTTTCTCCATGATGTATCAAAGTTTTTTTTGTTTCTTTTTTGTTTCTTCTGTTCAGTGACATATAGCCATTTAAACCAATTATCATAGTAAGCCAGATTATTTAGTGCAGAGGTACTAGGAATTCTTGAATGGTGCCAAATTATGTTTCAACCTGCCAAAATAATTCCTCATAATTTTTGTATTTCCTGAACAACTGGGTAACAATAATATTGCAATGATAATAACTGTTTTTTGAGTGCTTAACTTATGCTAGCCATTTTGGTAAGCACAGTATATGATTCACCTAATTTAACTTTTTCAAAAATAATACTGTAAATTATGGTTTTTTTTTCATTTAAAATGAAGTAGGGGACACTAAAACAGTTCAGTGATGATTAAAACAAGGAGTAAAGTTGTTATTCAAACACAGATCAGTTTAACTGAAATCTATGCTTTCAACAACTATAAAAACCTTCCAGAATTTAATTTGGCTCCTAATGCTTCATAAATTACCTTAGCTATAAGAGTTATAAGATTTGATGCTACTTACAACAATCCTATGGAAACAGGGGAGTAGTACTTAAGTCCAATCCAATCTCAAAGTAATCTCTGCCCAATTATGAATTGGAGGGCAGTTGCAATTTTCAGGCTACCCATTACTAAATTAGTACATAATTAAACCCAACACATTCCTTTATGTAACAAATAATATGGAACATTTTATCACAAGAAGATACTACAGAATGAGAATGGAAAAGAAGATAGAATTGACTGAGTAATATGCTACTTTGAAGACTGAAGACCATCCAGGAGGGTAGATTTCAGATTGATGAGGAAAGTGGGTTGACTTGAGTTAGTCAGTGGTATCCAGCTTTAGGAAAATAGTGGTTTCAAAATGGAATTATAAAACTATAATGTGATGTAGTCTTAGCCTGGAGGTTGAATAGTTGCCATTGCAGGGCCGATATAGTACCTGGGTACACAATACCTCAGAACATAGATGTGACATTTTTCTGGTCTCGTAGAAAATCTAGCATCAGTGTAGGTTGAATAAAAGGTAGAACCAAGAGGTACAGTAATGGTAGTAGGCGATAAGCTTATTTAAAGTAGTGCTGTAAGCGTAGGATAGAGAATCAGAACAATGTCTACTACCAGTCACTAACAGCTTTGTAGGTAACCAATTTTAACTAAAGACAGATGTCTGTGATTAGGATATCTCAGAATATATAGAGCTTGGTTATTCTACATGAATAGAAGAAGAGAAAGATTTATTATACTACATTCTATAATTTCTTCTTTTAAAACAGGTTGAAACATTCAGAAATAATTATTATCTGTAGAATTACAGAAAAATAGCACATAGAAGAACCTTAAAAATGATATAGTCAGGATTTAGAAAATGGGCCAATATTAAAAATTTGTATCTTTAAGAACAACCACTTAACTCTGCTATTGTAGTGCAAATGCAGTCATAGAAAACATGTAAAAAAATGGGCATGACTATGCTCTACCTAAAACTTATTTACAAAAATAGGTGGCAGGTCATATTTTGTCTATGACAAGTAGTAGTTTCTGACACTTGATGTAGTCTAATCCTGTCATTTTTGGATTAGAAAAAGGCTTTGTCAGATGTTAAATAGCTAGAATTTGCAAGCATGAATAGAAATCAAATCTTCAGTATCCTAGATCAATATAGTGACCATATTTCTCATAATATATAAATTCTATGACAAAATAAAACCTATGTTTCATAAGAACAGTTATAAATATTATTGGTTGAAATAATTCTAAAATAGTTTTGTATTTTCTCATCTTTATTGTGGTATAATTGACTGATAAAAGTTTCATATATTTAGAGTATACATCGTGATGTTTATATATATATATATATATGCATTGTGCAATATTTACTACTGTCAAGCTAATAAGCATATCCAGCACTTCACATAATTACCCCTTTTGAGTGTATACTGAGAACACCTAAGATCTACTGTCATAGTAAATTTCTAGTATGCTGTGTAGTACTATTAACTATTGTCACCATGCTGTACATTTTATGTATTCATTAATCTTGCTTAGCTGAAACTTTGTACCCTTTGACCAACATCTTCCCATTCTTCTTGTCCCCAGTTGCTGGCAACCACTATTCTATGCTCTGCTTTTCCAAGTTCAAATTTTTCAGATTCCACATATAAGTGAGATCATACACTAGTTGTCTTTCTATGCCTGGTTGACTTCACTTAGCATAATGTCTATCAGGTTCGCCCATGTTTTGATAAACAACAGCATTTTCCTCTTTTTTAAGGCTTAATACTATTCCAGTGTGTGTATATGTCTGTGTATGTGTGTATCTAATTTTCTATCCATTTGTCAATGGACACTTAGGTTGATTTCGTATCTTGGCTATTGCAAACAGTTGTGCAAAAAACGTGGAACTTCAGATATCCCTTGAATATACTAATTTACTTTCTTTTGGATATATACCCAGAATTTCGATTGTTGGTTCACATGGTAGCTCTATCTTTAATTTTTTGTAAAAATCACATACTGTTTTATATAATGGCTGAAAAATTTACATTCTCACCAGTAGGGAACAAAGGTTCTCATTCAAATCCTCTCTAACTCTTGATATCTTTTGATTTTTTACAACGATCATGCTAGCTAATAATAGGTATGGGATGACAGCTCATTCTGGTTTTGATTTGCATTTCCCTGGTGGTTACAAATATTGAGCCTCTTTTCATATATGTATTGGCCCTTCGTATGTCTTTTTTGAAAAAAAAATCTATTCAGGTCCTTTGCATTGACTGTTTATCAGTAAAATACATTTACTATAATTATTTCATTTAATTCCCACCACTCACCCTTATGAGGAGGGCATATAATTATTCTTATTATATAGATGAGAAACAGGAATGTAAGAAATTGACATCCTTAGTATATTATCCAATGTAATATCTAAATTAATAGGGATAATTCATATATAGATAGATTTGACCCCAGACAAGTTTTTTTTTACTAGTAGACTTTGACTATTTTCTTAAAGTTCAAAATGGTTTTAGATCTATTTCCTCTTCTTATATGTCTGCATATATGGTTATATGTGTGTATACATTATTTATTTAGCATTTTATTTTATTTATTTTTATTTCTGGAATACATGAGCAGGATGTGCAACTTTGTTACATAAATAAACGTGTCCTGTGGTTGTTTGCTGCACCTATCAACCTGTCACCTAGGTATTAAGCCCACATGCATTAGCTATTTATTCTGATTCTCTACCTCCCCCTATAAATTCTTCAGGTAGTTTAAGTGATTATATTTTGAAAAAAATTTTCATTGCCATTACTTTTAACTTAGTTGTATATTTTATGAAAATATGACATTTGACATTTTTATTTTTAAAATAGCTAATACATATATTTGCCTAATTCATTTTACTTACAGCATTGTTCATTCATGCTTTACATATTTCTTCCAAATCTTTTACAATTGATTCTCTCAATTTTATGTCTAAACTAAAGAGTGGATATTGAATAGTTTATTTTGTTAAAGTTTGGGCTCTAAACTTGTTGCTATTTGCAGATGAAATAACAGTCTGAATCAGAACCAAGAAATTAACAACAACGAAAAAAGAACTTTATGATTAATACGCATGTATCCTAAACACAAGAGCCATTAACAGAAGTCAGTACTGTTTCTGTACACCAGAAACCACTTGGAAATGAAATTTTAAAATTACGATGGACATGAGTAATAAATCTATGACGTAACTTTTTTTTTTTTTGAAACAGAGTCTCACTCTGTCACTCAGACTGTAGTCCAGTGGCGCCATCTCAGCTCACTGCAAGCTCTGCCTGCCGAGTTCACGACCATTCTCACATCTCAGTCTCCCAAGTGGCTGGGGCTACAGGTGCCCGCCACCACGTCTGGCTATTTTTTTTTTCTTTTGTATTTTTAATAGAGATGTTGTTCCACCGTGTTAGCCAGGATGGTCTCCATCTCCTGACCTCGAGATCCACCCACCTCAGCCTCCCAAAGTGCTGGGATTACAGGTGTGAGCCACCGGGCACGGCCAACTTTTTGACATTTTATTATGCCATTTTAGCTTAATTCTGCTGGAAAAATATACAGTATAATGAAAAAGGAAATAAAGTTTATATAAATACAAGGGATTTTTTGGTTCAAAAATTAAATACTGAACATCACCGATCAACAGAAAAATAGATATTAAAACCACAATGAGATACCATGTCATACCAGTTGGAATGACTATTAATAAAAATGTCAATAAACAACAGATGTTAGTGAGGAAGCAGAGAAAAGGCAACACGGATAGATTGTTGGTGGGATGTAAATTAGTGCAACATCTCTATGGAAAACAATGTGGAGATTTCTCAAAGATCTAAAAATAGAACTATAATTAGACTTAACAGTCCTACTATTGAGTATCTACTCAAAGGAAAAGAAATTGTTTTATCAAAAAGATACATGCAGTCATGTGTTGATTATAAAGAAATCATTATATCAAAAAGATAACTGAAGCTCTATTCACAATATCAGAGTCATACAATCAACCTAAGTGTCCATCGACAGATGACTGAAAAAAGAAAATGTGGTAAAAAGGATGACATAATGTCTTTTGTGGCAACATGAATGAATCTGGAGGCCATTATTCTCATAAGCAAAATAACTCAGAAACAGAAAATCAAATACTGTATGTTCTCTCTTATAAGTAGGAGCTAAACAAAGGGCACACATGGATATATGGAGGGGGATAGTAGACAGTAGGGCCTCCAAAACAGGGGAGGCTGGGAAGGAGTAAGAGTTGAAAATTACCTATTGAATACAGTGTTCACTATTTGAGTGATGGGTACACTAGAACCTCAAACCACACCACTGCGCGCTATATCCATGTAACAAGTCTGCACATGTACCTCCTGAATCTATACATTAAAAAAAAATAAAAATTAATATAGTCACAAACCATTGTGTCCTTAGTAAATTGAGGTCATAAATGTATTCTTACTGAGTAAAAATAATTTTCTTTGAACTCATAATTGTGGTTTTAATAAAGTTAATATTGGTTTTAATATATTTATCACATTCTATATTTTTTAAGTTCAATTAATGTTTACTATTAAAAATTTTACTTGCAATTTGTGTTCTGGCTTTGGTCCTCTTTCATGTTTTTGTCTCTGTGCATATATGCTCCTGTTGTTGGTGCATTACCTCAAGTTTAAAAAAACTATATTAATACACCCAGAACCTCCTACTTACCCCAGATCCTGATACAAACAAACACAACAAATATTTATTGAAAATCTACAACATGCAAAATATTGTGTTAATGACACATATGTTTTAACTTGCAATCTCCCGACAAACGTATTCATTAGGCACATATTACATTATTTGTATAGATGATGAGAAACACAGCCAGTTAAAGGAAACCAGGATCTAGCCCTAAGTTTATCAGTAGCCAACAATGTAGCAGTTGGTGGAGCAGCGTGATAACAAAGGCAGTAAAAATTATGTCAGACCTGATTGAAAAGTGCTAAAAGGTTAATTTCTATTTGTACAAACATATATTTGTAAATACACTGTGTTCTTTACACATGATGTGTAACTAAAATATTTCAATTTATCTAGTGATGTTCAATACCTTGTTCACTGACCTAATGTTTTTAAAAGAAAATATAGGTTATAAGGTAGGGGACATCTTATAATTTTAAAACTCCTTAAGAAGGGGCTACTATACAGATATAAAACCTCTTTAGATGTAATTCCTAAAAGCAAGAAAGACAAATAATTCACTGGTAGTGAAAATGTTTTTCTTAACACAGAAATATGTTGAATATTCAATCATTTTTACTTGAACATCTCAAGGAGATATGAGAAAAGCTTTATTAGTACCAAACAATATTTCTGCTATTTATTCCTACATCACCAAGAAATTATTGCTTCTACAGCCCAAGATGAAATGGCATATTTGGAGCAGTTTTTCTACATAAAATGACATTCAGCAGCATATCTATTTTCATTTCTTATAAAATGGCATATTTTCCTAATATGAATCAGTGAGAGTATTTCACATTCTATTTATTTTATTGACATTCTGTTATTACCATTGATCATTTCTTCTGGAAAGAAGCAAAATTCATTGTCAGAAAAATTTTTAAAAATTTCAAAACATGAGAAACAAAATTGACTGTAATTTTAAATGCAGCAGGCCCTAATTGTTACTTTAGGTGGGTAACAGCTCGTCCAACAATCATTATAAAAATCAAAAAGTTTTAGCAATTATTTTGAAATCAATTTTAAAATAATAAATAAATTCTCATAACAGGAAGCATTATACTTTAGAAATGTTTTTGGTTTCTTTGAAATCAACTAGCTATTTCTTTAAAAAAAAAACTCTTAACTTGGGTCTGAATGTGAAATTTGTCTTCCAGTTATAATGGTAAACATGAAAAAAATATTTTCTATAATGACAATATTGTACTTAGTGCAATACATGTATATGTTTCCAAGATAATTGATATGAAGAATATGGTATTCATTTCAAACTGTTCATTGTAGTCTTTGATTTTTTTTAAATTTACTATATAGTAATAACTTCATGAACTATTAAATATATATTGGAATCATCAATGAAAGTAATGTGAGACTAAAATGGCTAATTTCATGCTCAAGTTTATGCTTCTGGAGAAAATTGCACAACAACATTCTTTGTGGTAAAAGACACTCAGAAGTAGCATTAAATCAGATAGATAAGTTTCAACTTATCTTCAAAATGTTTGATAAATATTTATTTTGTGTGAAAGGAATTTATTTTAATGTCACAAGGAAACACAAATAAATGGAATTTATTTTAATCTCAAAAAAAAAATGAAACACTTCTCCCCCTCAAAAAAGTTTTAGTAATATATCTTCCAAAATGAAGAACTCATTAAAACTCTACAATCAGCATCATCCATACAATGAATTTTTTTGCACTACCGCATCATGCAATTACTTAAAACAGTTTGCAAAATTAATATGTTTGGCTTTTCTCCAATTACATTTATAATATCTTATGCTATCTCAGAACATTAAAAAAATGCAAACGTGTTTACAAAAGTGATTTACTGGCTTTTTACTTTTTAAATTATAAATAACTTAGCATGTTATACTAAAAAAACTCAATTTCATTATATAAAAAATATTAAAGTAAGCCAGAATGAGGGAGACATGTTGGCATATTAATATGTATAACATGGATACTATAACACTACAGTAACTGAGCTTTTCAATTGAAATATTGAGGCATAAATGCAAATTAATATATTATAAGATTGTCTCTGAACTTTACTTAAACAAGCATAAGAAATAAGATTTTAATAAAACTAAAATAGTAAATCTGAAATCACTTTTTTCAACTTTAGACATATACTACATGTAAAGGCAAAATAAATTACAATTATATCAGCAGACTGACACCATAAGTGGAATATTCCTCTATGATTAAACGACAACAACAAAAAATATAATAATTCCAAATAAATTTTAGAGTTTTTTAAAATTTTTATGAAGAAAGTTATTGGTACTTTGATAGAGATGGCACTGAATCTGTAGATTGTTTTGGGTAGTATGGACACTTTAGTAATATTAATTCTTCAATCCACAGACATGGACAATGTAACTTCTTATTTTTTAATTTGGATACCTTTAGTTTCTTTATCCTGCCTAATTGCTCTGGCTAGGCCTTCCTGTACTGTATTGAATAGAAGTGGCAAAAGTGGATGTTGACCTTCCTGTCTTGTGACAGATAGTAAATAAAAAGCTATTGACTTTTCCAAGTTTAGTATAACATTAGCTGTGGGTTTGGCATTTAGGGCCTTTCCTGCTTTGAAGTAAATTTTTTCTGTAACTAATTATTGAGAGTTTTTAACAGGAGATGTTGAATTTTTTCAAATATTTTTCTGCATCTCTTGAGATAATCATATGGTTTTTGTCCTTCAATCTGTATCCCAAATAACCAAAACAATCTTAAGCAAAAACGAAGACGGAAGCATCGTGCTACCTGACCTCAAAGTATGCAACAGAGCTGTACTAACCAAAGCAGTGTGGCATAGGTGTGAATATAGACACAGACCAACGGAACAGAATAAAGAAAGGAGCCATGAACACACAGTGGAGAAAGGACAGTCTCTTCAATAAACGGTGCTTGGATAGCCACATTCGGAAGAATAAAACTAGACTACTATCTCTCACCATAGACAAAAGTCAACTCAAAATAGAATAAAAGTTTAAATGTAAGACCTGAAATTCAGAAACTATTAAAATAAAATTAAAGAAATATATTTCATGACATTAGACTAGGCAAAAACTTTTTTAGATAGGACCCCAAAAGCACAAGCAACAAAAGTAAAGTGGTCAAATAGAGCTATATTAAACTGAAAAGTTTCTGCACAGCACACAAAACAATCCATAGAGTGAACAGACAACCTACAGAATGAGAAAAATATCTAATTAAAAAATGGGCAAAAGACATGAATAGACAACTCACAAAAGAAAATACAAATGGTCAACAGGTATATGAAAAGATGCTTACCATCACTAATCAAGGAAATGTAAATCAAAACCACAGTGAGATATCATTTTACTCCAATTAAAATGACTATTATCAAGAAGACAAAAAATAAAAATAATAAACGTTGAGAATAAAGAAAAAAGTGAACAGTTATACACTGTTGGTGAGAATGTTGTTAGTATAGCCACTATGGAAAATAGTACAGATGTTTCTCAAAAAATTAAAAATAGAATTACCAATGATCCAGTAATTCTACTATTTAGTATATATCCAAAGAAAATAAAATCACTATGTAGAAGAGATATCTACACCTCATTTATTGCAGCATTATTCACAATAGCCAAGATATAGAATCAACCTAAGTGTCCATCAATAGATGAATGGACACAGAAATTGTGGTAGTTATACCACGATTTCTGGAATACAATACAGCCATACAAAGTAATAAGATATTGTTATTTTGGGCAACGTGGATAAGCCTATAGGACATTGTGCTAAGTTACAGAGACCAGGTATAGAAAGAGAAAAGCTTCATGTTCTAATTCAAATGTGAAATATAAACAAGTTAATCTCACAGAACTGGAGAATGGAATGGTGGTTACCAGAGGCTATAAAAAAAGAACCTATAATGTTCTTACCACAAAGAAATCGTAAATGCATGAGGTGATGGTTATGCTAAATCATGAATGCATGAGGTGATGCTTATGCTAAATACATGATTTGATTTTTACACAACACATTCGTGTATTGAATCATCACACTTTACTTCATAAATATATAAAATTATGATGTGTTGGTTGAAAATTAAATCTAAAAAATAACAAAATGGAAAATGTCTTATTTGTTGTTTTGGCCATTATCTTGCCAAGGCAGTCAAATAAAATTGCTGGTAAAGATGATGGAAAATCAGCTAATGTCATGGTAAATACTCTCAGAACCAAGTGTGTGCTTGCTACTTAGCCACCTGCACAGATTATGGGAAGCACATGGTAATTTAAAATAATATATATCCACTCCTACTGGTTACAAATTACCAATTTCAAAATGTCCTACAGGTATGACATCTGAATGTCTAAATACAAGTTATATTGTCTATTTTAAGTAACTAAACTGGAACATAAATGCCATGCTGTCTTTAGTTATCATAAAGGAGAGCTGCCATTATCCTATTACCTGGAAAGGAATGGCCAGATTCCAGTGTTTCTATTTCAGGGCCAGCAACCACTTATCTGCACTAGTTGTGTTGCTAATTTCTGTACTCATAGTAGTCTTATATATTGATTTAGGATTTTTTCCTTCTATGTGTAGAATTGATGTCAAAATTATTCTCAACACATTTTAGGTAGCCCTTAACTATTCATCAGAATTGAATGTAAATTGAATGAATTGGTCACTGCAGTTTAAGTGAAGGACTCTTACAAGTTATAGTAGAGATTCCATGTGTTAAGATAGATGGTGTCACAGTAATTATAGCTAAAGATATCTACTTTATGGCAGATCTACTTTATCTAGGATATCCCTCTTCGTGATTTTAGTTAAGTTTCTTATGTTTATAAAGTCATGTTAGAGTCATCATGAAGCAGGTGCTTAAGTAGTAATGATGGCTAATGTTAATCTATTGCTCATCTTCAACAGTTCAGCAATTGTATATCACTAGTTTTTACTACACATGTGTGTGCAGATATACAGACTTATTTGACAAACTGACACTTGAATTTTTAGGTCTCACAATTTTTCTTTTTTTATTATACTTTAAGTTCTAGGGTTCATGTGCACAACGTGCAGGTTTGTTACATATGTATACATGTGCCATGCTGGTGTGCTGCACCCATTAATTATTCTAATTTTATCACTTATAGCTCTCTTCCACTCATCCAGCATTTCATCCAAAGGAGGCCATTTCTTTGCCAGAAACATCCATTATTTTCTGTCCTCATAATTTCACTTATAACTTATAAGCCTTTATTCTCATATTTAAGGATCCACATTTTCATCACTGTTTCAAAGCCAAACTTGAATGCTATCAATCATTAAGTACATTTTCCATAAAAATCACCTTCACCTTTAAAGTGTTAATTCTTCAAAATTTGTACAGAATATTTTATATTATTGTTATTCTACTGACAGTGTTTATTCTGGTGTTGAATAATATCTGTTTTTTCCCCCATTACAATATAACTCCCAAAAGGGAACTGATTTTTATCTTGATATTTCTCAAGGTTCCTGTGAAATTTCAGTGAAGGTAGTAGGATGAATTCATTAAAACTGTGCAAAAGAATGTTTATACCTTTATATTTTTATGAACATTCATATGCATGTAGAGTAAAATGGCATTCATAACATGTGAAATCTGGATATTACTGATCTAATTGACTTGTTCTGCTCTGCTGTGCTTGCTTTTTGTCCACTCTTAGCAACTTACCATAGCAATATTGCTCGAAACTCCTTTAATCATCTCCACTTAATTCATTCCACAAAGTCCTTTTCTCTCTTTCTTATTATTCATGCCCTTTTACAAATTTGTTGCTTCCTTTCAATTCCCCTTCTTTCTGCCATATTCTATTTCTTAGTAGTAAATCACTAGGTCCAGTTTATATTCAAAAAGAAGAAAACACAAAAGGGCATAATACCAGAAGGTAGGCCTTGGAGGTCATCTTACAGGCTGCTGACTACCATTAGATTTCATCCTCAATTTATATGATATGAAAGTATAATTGCAGAAACATGGGAGTATTTCAACCGCTACAACAAAAAGAGATTTGGCAAAATCTAACACCCATTCTTGGTTAAAAAAACAATCAAAAGCTAGGAATTAAAATAGAATATCTACATTTTGATTAAAAAATAAAGTCCAGAGAATATACAGGTAAAATCACAATTAATGCTAAATGACTGAATGCTACTACCTAAGATTTTGAACAAGACAAGGTTTTTTGATGTTACTTTATCTGCTCAACATTATGCTTTGGGATCTAGCCAAGGCAATAAGGCAAGAAAAGAAAATTAGATGCATCCATATTGGTTTAAAATAAATACCTGAGATCTTTTTGTTGATCAAAAAGATTTTAAAAGCAACAAACCCTAAGAAACTCACACACGCACAAATCTTACTTGAAAAAATAAACAAGTTGAGTAAGGTCATAGGCTGCAAGATCAATATTTCAAAAAACTGTATTTGTATGTACTAGCAAAAATCAGTCTGATAACTAAATTGGTAAAATTATTTTAATGAGATAGCATTAAAAATACTTAAACATAAATTTAATAAAGTAGTAAAAAAATCTACACTTTAAACACCAAAATATAACTGAGATATGTTAAATAAGACCTACATAATAATCTATTGAAAAACATCAAATTATTAAGATGTTCTCAAGTTTATTTATAAAAAATTCTGTCAAATTTTTAGGAGACTATTAATAAAAAATAACAAATTTATCCTACATTTTACTTGGAAATGCAAAGAATCTAGAATAGGAAACTCCATTTAAAAATAAGTATAAAGATGTATGATTTACACTATCTGATTTCAAAATTTAATATAAAGCTATAGTAATAAAAACAGTGTCTATTTTGCATAAAGATAGATAATAGATAAAAGAGCTGAATAGATTCAAGAAACAACTAATTTTTGACAGAGGCACTTGGAGTTATTCAATGATATAGAAGTCTTGTAGGGAATATATATGGAACATTGGATTTCAATATGCAAAACAATACAAAAAATTAGCCTAGTTTCTTCATCTTAAATGTTAAACAATAATTAATTTAAATATGAATCATAGATGTAAATATAAAATCTAAAAAAAGAAATCTGATAAAAACAAAAATGAAAAGAAATACTAGAAATTTTTGTGAACTAAATTAGAAGGAAGTTTCTTAACAATGATACTGTATAAAATAAAAAATTATTGATAAAAGCATAAATTTAAAAAATGATTAATTATATTTTATTGAAATTAGAAACTTCCACTTAAGTGACAGTGAGTATGCATATTCAAATTGCATATTTATTAAAGAGTTGTATCTTTAATTTTTTTTTTATGAGATGGAGTTTTGCTCTTGTTGCCCAGACTGGAGGGCAATGTCGTGATGTCCGCTCACCGTAACCTTCGCCTCCCAGATTCAAGCGATTCTCCTGCCTGTCTCACAAGTAGCTGAGATTACAGTCATGTGCTACCATGCCTGGCTAATTTTGTATTTTTAGTAGAGATGGGGTTTCTCCATGTTGGTCAGGCTGGTTTCGAACTCCTGACCTCAGTATAAATATTTTTAAAAGCTTAATAATAATAAGGAAACAACTCAGTTTTTATAAAGAAGTAAAACCTTTTAGGAAACACTTCATCAGATAAGATAAACAGATGGTACAGAAACATTTTAAATGATGCTCAAAATCATTCATCATTAAGAAAATACAAACAAAAATCAAAATAAAATATTTCTATGTATTCAAAAGAATTATTATAAATACAAAGGCTTAATATCAAGCATTGGCAATATTGAGGGGAAATGCCAATATTTTTATACTGAGAGTAATAATATAAAACATTACAGCCATTTTGGAAAATATAGATTCATCATATGAAACTAACAATTTCTCCCTCAGTAATGCACTGAAGAGAATTGACCATATATATTCATATAGAGAATTTTAATGAAATGTCTGTAGAATTATTTGTAATTGCCTAGAATAAAACAACCTAAATATCCTTCAGCTGAAAAAACAATATATCAATACAATGTAATCCTACTCAGCAATTAAATTAACAATTGATACATTCATCAAAATGATACACCAGAAAACATGATAAGAAGAAAAACATATAACCCACCCTACCCCAACCGGCACTGTCTTTTAAGAGACAGGTTCTGACTCTGTCTGCTCTGCCTCCCAAACTGGTGTGCAGTGACAAGGTCTTACCTCACAGCAACTTCGAACTCTTGGACTCAAGCAGTAGCCTGGCCTCAGCCAACCTAGGAGCTGGGATAACAGGCACATGCCAATGTGGCTAATGTATTAATTTTTTGTACAGATGATGGAATCCTACTTTGTTGTACAGGCTAGTCTTGAACTCCTGCCTTCAAGCAATTCTCCCACCTTGTCCTCGCAAAGTGTTAAAATTAATGGCATGAGTCACCACACCTGACATAAGCCCTGTTTTTAATCATTAATTTTTCTTGAAATTCTAGAAAAGACAAAATTATTGAGACACAAATTAGATCCGTGGTTGGCTAGGACAGGATTTTTAGTATTGCTGAAAAAAGATGTAAAGTAATTATTCAAGATAATGAAAGTATTATTTTTAATTAATTCATAATAATACATATTTATAGAATACACGTGATACTCTGATGAACACAAACAATGTGTAATGATTAGCAGGGTATTTAGAATAACCATCACCACAAATATTTACCATTTCTCTGTGCAGGGAACATGTCAAATCTAGTTATATTGAAATGTAATAAATTATTAACTATTGTTACCCTACTATGCTGCTAAATGCTAGAAGTCATTTCTTCTATCTAACTGTGCCTTTGTATCCATTAACCAATCTCTTTTAATCCCTCCTGCCCTACCCTGTCTCTGGTAGTCATCATTCTACTCTCTACCTGAGCGAGAAAAATGTTTTTAGCTTTCACATATAAGGGAAAAGATTTACATGCAGGATTTGTCTTTTTGTGCCTAACTTAATGGTAACACAATGACCTCCAGTTTCATTCATGTTGTTACAAATTACAGAATTTTCTTATATTTTGTGGTTAAATAGTATTCTATTGTGCATACAAACCAAATTTTCTGTATTCATTCATTGATGAACACAAGTTGATACTGTATTTTGGCTATTGTGAATAGTGATGCAGTAAACATGGGGAAATAGTTATCACTTCCATATACTAGTTTCCTTCTCTTTGAATAAATGCCCAGTAGTGGGATTGCTGGATTGTATGAAAGTTCTATGTTTTGTTTTTTGAGAAACCTGAATACTATTTTCCATAATGGCTGTACTAATTTATATCACTGCATCCTTGCCAGCATTTGATATTTTGTGCCTTTCTGATAATAACCATTCCAGCTGGGGGGTGAGGTGATAGCTTTTGGTTTTGATTTGCATTTCTCTGATTATTAATAATATTGAGCATTTTTTATATACTTGTTGACAATTTGTGTGCCTTCTGAGAAATGGCTATGCATATCCTTTGCCCTATGTTTAATGAGATCATTTGGTTTTTTGCTTTTGTATTGAGATCCATTTATATTCTGTATATAATTCGCTTGTCATACAAGTAGTTAGCAAATATTTTATCCCATTCTTCATGTTATCCATTCTATTCATGTTTTCTTTGCTGTACAGAATATTTTTAATTTAATATAGTCTTATTTGTTTATTTTCATTTTTTTTGTACTTTTGAAGTCTTATTTATAAAATCTTTCCCTAGACCATGATCTGGAAGGTTTCCCATATGTTTGCTTTTATTAATTTTATAGTTTTGGATCTTATGCTCAAATCCTTGATTTATTTTAGCTGACTTTCGTACATGGCAAGAGATAGATGTCTAACTTCATTCTTTTGCATGTGGATATAAATTTTCTCAGCACCATTTATTGAAGAGCATGTCCTTTCCTCAATGTAGGTTTTTGTTGATTTTGTCAGAAATCATTTGGCTGCAAATATGTGCATTTACATCTGGTTTTCTCTTCTATTCCATTGGCCAGTCAAACCATGCTGTTTGATTACTATAGATTGGAAATATACTTTGAATTCAAGTAGTGTAAAGCTTCCAGCTTTTTTTCTCTTTGCTCTGGGTTACTTTGGCTGTTCAAGGTCTTTCATGTTCCCATATCAATTTTAGGATTCTTTGTATTACCATGAAGAATGTCATGAGTATTTTGATAAGGATTACCTTGAATCTAGAGATTGCTTTTCAGTATTGTCATTTTAACAATATTAATTCTTCTGATCCATGACCATGAGCTATCCTTTCATCTGTTTGCAACCACTTCAATATCTCTCATCTGTATATTCTAGTTTTCCTTGTGGAAGTTGTTCACCCTCTTCATTACATGGAACCTTAGGTATTTTAATATTTTGTAGCCACTATAAATGGAAATGCTTTCTTGATTATTTTGTTTCAGCAAGTTTATATTGGTGTAAAGAACCACTACTAATTTTTGTATATTGATGTTGTGTTCTGTAAGTTTACTGAATTTGTTTTTGAGTTCTGAAATTTTTTGTTAGAGCCTTTAGGTTTTCTATATATATGATAATGCCACCTGCAAAGAGGGACAATTTGATCTTCTCTTTTCCATTTTGGACACTTTTTTTTCTTTTTCTTGCCTGATTGCTCTGGCTTTGCCTTCCAGCACTATGTTGAGTGAGAGTGGGGAAATTCAACATCCTTGTCTTTTTGCAGATCATGGAGAAAGGGCTTTCAGCATTTTCCCATTCGGTACAATGCGGGTTTGTCATATATGGCCTTCATTAAGTGGAAGTTCTAATTTTTTGAGAGTTTTTATCATGAGGAGGATATTGAATTTTATCAAACATTTTATCTGTTTCAATAGAGATAATCATATTTTTCCTTCATTCTGCTGATATGATGTGTCATACTTATTAATTTGCATATGCTGAACCTTCTTGGCATTCCTGAGATAAATTCCATCTGACCATGGTGTAATATATTTTTGATATGTTGTTAGATTGGGTTTTCTAGTGTTTTTGAGAAATTTTGCATGTATGTTAATCAGGGATATTCTTCTCTAATTTTCATTTTTCTTGTGTCTTTTTCTCATTTTGGTATCAGCATACTTCTGGATTTATAAAATGACAGAAAAGAAATTCCCCTTCTTTGATCATCTGGAATAATTTGAAATGAATTGGTGCTGGTTACACTTTACAAGTTTGGTAGAATTCGATCATAAAGCAGTTCAGTCCTGTGCTTTTCTTTTTAATACTGATTCAATATTGTTACCCTTTATTGGTCTATTCAGGTTTTCTATTTCTTTGTTTCAATCTTAGGAGGTTGTGTGTATCCAGGAATTTATCCACTTTTCTAGACTTGTCAGTTTGTTAGCTTATATTGTTCATAGTAGTCTCTAATAATCTTTGTATTTTTGTGATAACTGTTGTATTATCTCTTTTTTACTTTCTGGTTTTATTCATTTGGGTCTTCACTATTTTTTTTTTTTTTTTTTTTTTTTTTTTGGCTAGCCTAACTAGCAGTATACTTATTTTGTTTATCTTTTTGAACAATCAACTTTTCACTTACTTTATATATATGTATTTAGTCTCTATTTTGTTTAATTTTGCTGTGATCCTTATTATATGTATATTCTTCTACTAATTTTGTGTTTGGTTTGTTCTTATTTTCTAGTTCCTTCAGTTGCTTTGTTAGGTTGTTCATTGGAATTTTTCTGGTTTTTGCAGTAGGCATTTATTGCTATAAACCCTCCTCTTAGCATTATTTTTGCCGTAGTGTATATTTTTTGTATAAATGTATAATACACAGGTACAAGTTTGTTACATTCTTAGATTATGTAGCAGTGCGGTCAGGGCTTTTAGGGAATCCATCACCCAAATAGCATGCATTGTACCCTATCAGTCACAGATTTTGCTATGTTGTGTTTTCATTTTCAATTGGTTCAAATTTTTTTTTAAATTTCTCTATTAATTTTTCTTATTGACCCATTGATCATTCAGGAGCATGTTGCTTAATTTCCATGTATTTGTACAGTTTTTATATTACCCCTTGTTATTGATTTCTTATTTTATTTCTTTGTGGTTTAAGAATATACTTGATAGAATTTCAATTTAAAAAAAAATTGTTGGGACTTGTTTTGTGGCCTAACATATGGTCTATTTTGCAGAATTTTCCATGTATTGATGAGAAAAATTTTATTCTGCAGCTACTAAAAATGTTCTGTAAATGTCTGTTAGATCAATTTTTCTACAGTGCATATTATGTCTGAATTTTTTTTTCTTTTCTTTTCTTTCTTTTTTTTTTTTTTTTTTTTATGGATTTTCTGTCTAGATAATCCATCCAGTGCTGAAACTAGGGTGATGAATTTCCTAACTTTTTACTTATTGGGATCTATTTTTCTCTTTATCTCCATCAATATTACCTTTATATATCTGTGTGCTCTGGTCTTTGGTGCATATATATTTATAATTGTTATATCTTCTTGCCAATTGATTCCTTTATCATTATGTAATGATAAACTAGAGATGATACTGGTAGAATCTGATTGCAACATTATACCAGGTAAGAAGTACTTTGACAGTTAATATATTTTGAAGTTAGAGTCAACAAAATGTCCTTAAAAGTAGAGACATATTGTGAAAGAATAAGATAAATTATGGAGCTCTGGTTTTTATATAACAATGTAGAGAGGTAAAACAAGCATCACTTCCATCACTACAATAACCAAAAAGAAAACAATAAATAAAACAGAAAATCTGAAAATTCATTACTCCTTGAAGACAGGAGAGAGCTGAGTTAAAAGAGCAAAAAATTAGTCTGACATCTAAACAGAGATAAGTAGTCTATTAGAAGACTCAGGACAAAAGTGTTTGCTCGAGTAGAAACACAAAGCCAGACATCAATTAAAAATTTAGCCACAGAAGTAAAAACTGAATGGAAACTGTATGTGGCAAATAGTTTGGTGATCAAAGATATAGGGATACATTTTAGTTTTTTTCTCCAGGGGTTTCATGCAGTGCTCACAAATCAGATTGGTTTGGATCTTGAGAAAGCATTATTCATGTTTCAGGGATGGAATGGTGACTGTGTGGAAGCACAAAATTTTGCTCAGGGCTTCCTCCCCTGTTTTCCTTACTGGAGGAAAACCATTTGTTCAAAGGTGAGGGATCAATGAATTATATCTCTCTTAGAACACAGGAAAAATCTGTTGCTGCTAAGAAATAGAAAAAAAGAAAGAAAGAAAGAAAAAAAAAAGCACCTACCACAGGAACATGTACACATGCAAGATGAGTGGCAGGAACGCTGAGAAGGCCACTCCCTCATGATCTAGCTACATAATGCCTACTCAAAAGAGATGCTTAATCAAAGCATCAAAAAATGCTTCCTCTTCCCACATTCTACCAGCAGACTCACAAGTGTCAAGATACAAATAATAGTGGAATATCTCTAGGAGAGTTTTATAAGAAAGCATGAAACACTTTTGATACAAAGTACGAAGTAATGTTTCAAGATCCTTAGGGTGTTGCATTTCCATTTCTAGCCAGAAACCTCTGTGATAAGTGGTGCCTTTGCCTGAGTTTTGCTCAGGTCCACTGGTTCATTTCACCCACTCAGCCTGGCAGGATGCAACTGGCTCATGCTAACAGCCTGGATCCCATGCCTGCCAAGGGCAAACCAGGCATATAGTCATTAGGGATGTGTGAACAGGTGAGCATGGGGTCCAGGCATTGTGCACAGTCAGGCACAAGGGCTGCTGCAGAGGGGTGGGCAGGTCCATGTGCTGACACAGATGCTGCTCTCTGCAAGACTGTGGCCAGACCAGGGGCACCGCAAGTAGCTTTCACCATTGAGGAATGCAGTGTCACATGTAAGCTTGGAAACTCCAGGAACTGCATGGTCCCAAAGAGGGAGTTACAGCCCTGACTTGGGTAATTTCCAGGTCTGGGATCCCCAAAGGGCTGCAGCTCTTCTCCACTTTACCGACAACATGGTGAGCAAGGGGTGTGTTTCAGCCCTGTTTGTGTTATAGTTCTTTCAGCCCTGCCATTTGGCAGGTCTGAGTTCTTCTCCCATACCCAGGAAGAATGAGGTTCACAGATATCGGGAGAACCAGCCGCCAATATTTCAACATAGGTTCTTTTCTATTTTCCCTAAGTGTCAGCTAGTCTGAGAAATAAAGAGAAAGAGTACAAAGAGATAAATTTTACAGCTGAGTCTCCGGGGGTGGCATCACATATTGGTAGGACTGCGATGACGACCCCGAGCCACAAAACCAGCAACTTTTTATTAGGGATTTTAAAAAGGGAGGGAGTGTACTAACAGAGAGTAGGTCACAAGGATCACATGCTTCAAAGGGCCATAAAGATCACAAGGCAAAGGCAAAGTTAGAATTACTGATGATGGTCTGTGTCCCACTCTGCAGGCATTGTCTTGAAAAACACCTTAACAGGAAACAGGGTTCAAGAGCAGAGAACTGATCTGACTGGAATTTACCAGGCTAGAATTTCCCAATCCTAATAAACCTGAGGGTACTGCAGGAGACAAGGGCATATTTCAGTCCTTATCTCCACTGCATAAGACAGGCACTCCCAGAGCGGCCATCTGTAGACCTACCCCCAGGAATGTATCCCTTCCCCAAGGTTATTACTTGCTGGGAAAATAATTCAGCCATATTTCTCCTACTTGCACATATGTTTATAGGCTTTGTGCAAGAAGAAAAATATGGCTCAATTCTGCCTGACTCCACAGGCAGTCAGACCTTATGTTTATCTTCCCTTGTTCCCTGAAAATCACTATTTTTCTGTTCTTTTCAGGGTGCACTGATTTCATATTGTTCAAACACACATATTTTACAATCAATTTATACAATAGTGGTCCTGAGGTGATGTACATTCTCAGCTTACAAAGATAATAGGATTAAGAGATTGAATAAAGACAGGCATAAGAAATTATAAGAGTATTATTAGGGAAGTGATAAATGTCCGTGAAATATTCACAATTTATGTTCAGAGATTGCAGTAAAGACAGGTGTAGGAATTTATAAAAGTATTAATTTTGGGAACTGATAAATGTCCACAAAATCTTCACAATTTATGTTCTTCTGCTGTGGCTCCAGCCAGTCCCTCCATTCCAGGTCCCTGACTTCCCACAACACACAGACAAGTAGAGGGTGAGCAAGGTAAATAGAAGCTTTATTGAGTTACAAAATATCTCAGAGGAGGCCCTGGAGTGGGTAAGTCCACTCTGCAGGCAGGTGGTCAAGTTGAAAGGTGACAATTTGCTAGCAGCCCTCACTCTCAGCGACTCCTTGGCCTCGGCTTGAAGAGCCCTTCAGCCCACCATGGCACTGTAGGAGCCCCTCTCTGGACTGGCTGAGCATGGTGCTGCCTCCCTCTGCTTGCAGGGAAGTGTGGACGGAGAGGCGCAGGTGGGAACCGGGGCTGTGCATGGCACTCTTGGGCCAGTGTTAGTCCCCGCGGCCATAGGCACAGGCTCCGCGTACCCTGTACTTGGAGCAGCCGGCCGGCACCACAGGCCCAGGGCAGTGAGGGGCTCAGCACCCGGGCCAGCAGCTGCAGAGGATGTGTCTGTCCGCTGGCACTGTGCTTGAGTTCTCTCCAGGTCTCAGCTGCCTCCCCACAGGGCAGAGGTGGGGATCTGCTGTCCACCATGTTCATGCCATGCCTCCATGGTGAGCTCCCATGTGGCCCAAGCCTCCCTGATGGGCGCTGCACCCTGCTTCATGGTGCCCAGTCCCATCAACTGCCCAAGGCCTGAGGAGTGCAGGTGAGGCTCAGGACTGTCGGGCAGCTCCACCTGCAGCCCCAGGCAGGATTCACTAGGTGAAGCCACCTGGGCTCTTGCCTCTAGTGGGAACTTGGAGAACTTTTATGTCTAGCTAGAGATTTGTAAATGCACCAATCAGCACTCTGTGTCTAGCTCAGGGATTCTAAATGCACCAATCAGCACCCTGTCAAAATGGTCCAATCGGCTCTCTGTAAAACGGATCAATCAGCTCTCTGTAAAACGGACCAATTAGCTGTCTGTAAAATGGACCAATCAGAAGGATGTGGGTGGGGACAGATAATGGAATAAAAGCAGGTTGCCCACGCTAGCGGTCGCAACCTGTGGGGTCCCCTTCCATACTATGGAAGCTTTGTTATTTTGCTCTTTGCAATAAATTTTTGTGCTGCTCACTTTCTGGGTCCATGCTGTCTTTATGAGCTGTAACACTCACCATGAAGGTCTGCAGCTTCACTCCTGTCAGCGAGACCATGAACCCACCAGAAGGAAGAAGCTCCAGATACATCTGAATGTCTGAAGGAACAAACTCGGGACATACCAAGAACTGTAATGCTCAGGGCGAGGATCCGTGGCTTCATTCAACGAGACCGAGAACCCACCAATTCTGGACACAAAGTGTTCAGCTCTCAGCGGAGAGGAGGCCCCGAAGTGAGTAGCTCCTCTTTCTAACTGGTTGTCCAAATGTCTGCTCAAATCTGGCTGAGCCTAGGGCTTTTATGGGCCTCAGAGAGAAAAAAGTTCATGCTAATTGGTCCATGGGTAGCCATGGGCAGGCCCAGAAAATGCACCGCAAGTTCCCACTCCAGTCCCTAGAATTGGCAGCCCAGTCCCCAGCCTTCCTGGCTTCCCCTCCCTGGCTTCCTTCTTATGCACACTGACACCCAAAGTCCAGAAAGGGGCTGAAGTGGCAGGGAACTAGCATCTCAGCACTTCCCTGAGAGTTTGTACACCTGACTGGGCTGTGACAGTGGTCAGCCTTGGCTGTGACTTCGCTCTGAGATTGGAGTGGGTGCCGACAGCAGGGAGATGCCCGACAGTGAGAAGAGGTACTTCCAGGCCTGCAAGGACAGAGCAGTGTCTTCCTGGACCCCCATGAGTGCAGGAA
This sequence comes from Papio anubis, assembly GCF_008728515.1. NCBI lineage: Eukaryota > Metazoa > Chordata > Mammalia > Primates > Cercopithecidae > Papio > Papio anubis. The sequence continues at coordinate 128,813,850 of NC_044977.1, forward strand.
TGCCCTGAGTCTGCAGCCACCCTTTGGGCAGCTGCATCTGTGCCTGGGGTAGGGAATCGGGGCTCCTGTCTGCTCCATGAAGTTAGAGGTCCTGGTGTGCAGCCACAACTTGGGTGGACGCAGCTGCACAGGGGAGCTCCTGCACCACCAACTCAGAAGGGGGGCTTCCACTATTACCAGCTCCCACTGGCTCCATGGAGTGTGTAGCTCCAGCCTCGCCTCCCTTCTGCAGCTGACATGAAGGCAGTGGTCTCTCCGGACTAGCTGCCACTAGTATAGGTAGTACACTTGTACAAGGTACAAAATAGTATGAAACAGAAAATTTGGCACAGAGTACAAAAATAGTTCAAAATGACTGTACCATTTTGCATTCCTACCAGCAATAAATAAAAGTTTCTGTTACTCCACATTCTTACCAGTATTTGGTATTGTCAGTGTTCTGGAATTTGGCCACACTAATGTGTGTGAAGTGATTGTTGTTTTAGTTTGCTTTTCCTTGATATTATAAGACATGGTACATCTTTTCATATATTTATTCATCTAATTTTCTTTAGAGAGATATCTGTTCAGGATTTTGGCACAGTTTTTAATTTCGTTACTTGTTTTCTAATAGTAGAGCTTTAACTGTTTTTTTTTTTTTTTAAATATATTTGGATACAATCCTCTATTAGATACGTCTTTTGCAAATATATTCTTCCAGTCAGTGTCTTGTCGTTTATTCTCTTTACAGTGTATTTAACATGACAGCATTTTTTAAAACTTAACATTGTCCCGCTTATTTATTAGTTTGTTATTGGATCATGATTTTGGTACTGTATTGATAGGATCATTGTCATCTATGTTTTCTCCTATGCTATATTGTGGGAGTTTTACAGCTTTCATGTAGGTCTATAACCTATTTTGAGTTAATTTTGTTGAAGGGATAAAATCAGGGTCTAGTTTTATTTTATGTGAATGTGCAGTTGCTTAAGCACCATTTATTGAAAGGACTATCTTTGCTTTATTGCATTGCCTTTGCTCCTTTGTCAAAGATCAATTGACTATATGTGTGTGCATTTATTTCCAAGCTGCCTATTTTGTTTAATTTATTTGTCCATTTTTTTCACCAATACTATGCTATCTTTAATACTATAGCTTTATAGTAAGTCCTGAGATTGAGTAATGCCAGCCCTGCAACTTTGTTCTCTTTCAATACTGTGTTGGCTATTCTGAGTATTTTGTGTCTCTGTGAAACTGTAGAATCAGTTTTTTTAATACCCTCAAATTTGTATTAAGATTACATTGAGTCTTTAGTTCATATTGGGAAGAAATGACATATTGACAATATTGAGTCTTCCTATCCATGAAAATTAAATATCCCTTCATTTAGTTAGTTCTTTTGGAATTTATTTCATCAACTTTTTGTAGTTTTCCTCATATAGAGTTTGTACATATTTATTAGATTTATGCATGAGTATTTCATTTTGTTGAGGGATAATGGGTGCTTTTTTAATAGAAAGTTTTTATTGATACAATCTTTAAAATACATATAGAAATAGTGAATAATCTAGTTCTCCTGTGTGAGTTTTGGTATTTCATGTCTTCCAAATAAATTAGTCCACTGCATCTAAGTAATTTGATTTGAGGACATAGATTTGTTTAGGGTAGTTTTTTATTATTATTTTAATGTTTATGGAGTTAATAATAATGACCTATCTTTTACTTATGCTATTGATATTGCTGTTTTGTGATTTTTTTTATTTGCCTTGGTAGAGTTTCATCTGCTTTTATTTGAAAACCAGCTTTTCACTATCTTTACCTGTTTTCAAATTATGATTTCTTCTATTTCATGATATCTTTTCTTTTGCTTTCCTAAGGCTTAAGTTGATTTTTTTTCCTTAGTTTGTAAAGGTGAAAGCTTATATCATTTGTGGTCAGGAGTTCTAGACCAGCCTGGTCACGCCAGCTCTACTAAAAATACCAAAAATTAGCTTCATGTGGTGTCTTGCACCTGTAATCCCAGCTACTCTAGAGGCTGTGGTATAAGAATTGCCTGTAACTGGGAGGTGGAGGTTGCAGTGAGCCAAGATCATGCCACTGCAGCCTGGGCAACAGAGCAACACCTAGTATTTTGGGAGATCAAGCTGAAAGGATCACTTGATCCCAGGAGTTTGAGACAAACCTGGACAACATAGTGAGACCCTTGCCTCTATAAAGAAATTAAAAATGAGTCGGGCTTTCTGGCAGCTTGCCTGTGGTCCCAGCTACTCAGGAGGCTGAAGTGAGAGGATCCCTTTAGCCCAGGAGGCCAAGGCTGCAATGAGCTATTTTTGTGCCACTGCACTCTAGCCTGTGTGATAGGGCAAGACCTCATCTCAAAAACAACCAAATGAATGAAAACAACAACAAAAAACAAAACTGACACACATACTCCTGAACCTAAATGTTAAAATAATAAAAATAAAAATAAATAAAAGTTTAATGTATACGCCAATAGCAGTACAGATGAGGTAGGTGGAAGAAAAATAATATTAGGCTAAGAAAATGTTTCTAGACAATAACTTGTATCCACAACAGGAAAAAGCCTGAAAAACAAGAATCTTAAACAAAACAAACCTATAAATATGTAATTCCTCTGCTTTCTTCTTTCAGCTTATTTAAAACAAGTAAAATCATATAAACAAAAAACTAAAATGAGCAGAGAATATTGACAATTATAATTCAGATACCTTTTTTGTATAAAAAACCAAGTCCCCAAATTTCAATGATTTACTATATTTCCAGAAATACCAACAAAAGTAAATCTTTTCTATAGTGTTTTAAGGAAAAGTTTAACAGAATAGCTATTTTTTGAAATAGGGTCTGCTTTTCAATAGATTAGGATCATAGTTAAATATCATAAGATGACATTTTTTTTTGCACCATTTCCGTTGTGTTAATCCATAAACTGAAGTAAGCATAGGGAAAGATATGCTATTGGAGAAAGCCTTAAAAGACAGAAAAAATAACAAAAAGAAAATCTTACTCTGTTCCTCACCCAGTTGAATGGTTGGTGGGGGCAACGGGAGAGAGAAGAGGAAAAAGCAGGTGATCAGAATTAAGTTTTGATCTTCTTTCTCTGAATCAAAGTTATCCACATAAACCCCAAGAAAAGATGAATTCCTTCCTTCTGGAAGGTACTTTAGAATGGGGAGTGTTTTATTACTGCTATTTGTTTTGTTCAGCTCCATACTCTCAGGTCATAAATTGACTTTCACAAGAATCCTTGGAGCTCAAGAATTCATTTGTTAAATCAGCAACTCTCAACAATACATCTATGTGTTTGCTTTTTCAGTTACTTCTAAGGTGATTATGCAAAGCTTTACTTCCAAGAAATCCCATACAATGTGCTTTATTCAATGGGAAAAAAGGTCAATTCCAAAAGTGAAATTGAGATATTATTTGCAGGAGTGGCATTAATGCATGATCAGTAGACAAAGCAAAAACTCTTTGTAAAATTTTATTTAAATTGTAATTGTTTGCCTTTTCTATTTTGGGATTAGATTGCCTAAAACAAGAGAATCCAGATTAAAATGATCAGATGAACCACATAATTTATTATATATTATCATGGGCAACAATGTCTTTTGTTATCCAGTTGCCATTGATAATAAAATAGAGAAAGGCCACTGTTGCTTACTTGAATGCATTCCTATTGCATTATATTTTATATCCTTCCATAGACTCTATATCAATATTTATAAATTCTGGTTTTCTAGATTAGAAAATTTATCTAGCTCTTTTTACAGAGTTCTTCTAAGCCTTTGCTATTTCCTTAATATTGCATTTTTCTATGCCTAGCTTTTCTCACTTTCCAGTTAAACACATCTTTAATTTCTTGATACTGTAGATCTATTCCATTAAACACACTTAGCTACAGTAAAAGGCCACTTTGTCTGCCTTCTCATAGGTTTAGAGTGCTTAATTTACTTTATATAGTTTATACAGTTCAATATAAATTATGAAGTAGGTGTATTTTTAAAAATAATTCTCCTTTAATTTTATGTTATTAGGAATTTTTTGGATAACATGGAAAAATATTTCCTGTCCATTTTTTATCTGGTCTGGCATATCCTCTTCACCCCATGCCTATTACCCCCAACTAGGAACAGCAAAGAAAAAGGCAGCATGGATCATTGCCTTAGGGGAAGAGACAGTCCCAGGACACACTGCTGGACTAAGACATGGCAACACTCTGGGAGGTGTGTTATCTGCTTTGAAAATCAGCAATTATATTAAATCACATAAACTTTATGTTCATAATGTATTTATATTAAATATGGGAATACTTGCTCATTATTTTAAAAGTTGATTAATGTATATATTTTGCTCATAACTCACTTTATTTTTAACATTTTATAATAGTTCTTTGCAAAACAGCTGGTTAAGAATTTAGCCTAAAGCATGGACAAACTTTAATTTGTGTGTTAATATATGATTCTTTCTTATACACTGCAAATTAGCCAACTAGTATAAATGTAACATTTGTCAAATAATCTAGACCTAGCTTATTTATTGAAAACATTTTATTTTTATTTATTTATTTATTGAGACAGAGTCTCACTCTGTCACCCAGTCTGGAGTGCAGTGGCGTGATCTTGGCTCACTGCAACTTCTACCTCCCAGACTCAAGCGATTCTTTTTTTTTTTTTTTGAGACGGGGTCTCGCTCTGTCACCCAGGCTGGAGTGCAGTGGCCGGATCTCAGCTCACTGCAAGCTCCGCCTCCCGGGTTCACGCCGTTCTCCTGCCTCAGGCTCCCGAGTAGCTGGGACTACAGGCGCCCACCACCTCGCCCGGCTAGTTTTTTATTTTTTAGTAGAGACGGGGTTTCACCGGCTTCGCCAGGATGGTCTCGATCTCCTGACCTTGTGATCCGCCCGTCTCGGCCTCCCAAAGTGCTGGGATTACAGGCTTGAGCCACCGCGCCCGGCCTCAAGCGATTCTTGCACCTCAGTCTCCCAAGTAGCTGGAATTACAGGCATACATCACCACACCTTGTCAATTTTTGTATTTTTAGTAGAGACGGGGTTTCACTATGTTGGCCAGGCTGTTCTGCAACTTCTGACCTCAAGTGATCCACCCACCTCTGCCTCCAAAAGTGCTGGGATTTTGGGTGTGAGCCACTGTGCCCGACTAAGAAAATATTAAAAGAAGAATATAAAATAATTATATACTGTAAAGTATTGTTATATAATCTCTTTTACATAACACAGTGGAAAACTCAATATGTCTACATGACTCCTATTTTCTCAGAAACAGGTGCACTAATGCATAATGAAAGGTCAGAGAGTTCTTAATCTGGTTCAAAATTTCCCTCACCAATGAATCACTTTTATTCCTGGCATTGGTATTTCTGTCAATATAACCAAACAAATGAATATTTTATACTATATGTTATAAAATTGTGTTAATGTGTTCAACTTTATGGATTAGCATAATTGAAGGAGTATGAAATAAAATATCATGTAGTGAACATATATCTTTTTTTTTACTAATAATATGGGAATATATCTTGTAATTATTGTTTTTAATAGAGCAATGTATTATTTACCTTGATTATGAGAAATATGAAAGATCACTTCTTAAATAGAAATCAAGGAATGTGTTTTTTTCATAGATAACAAATATTTTACCAATATAGTCTCTACTTTAGATGACAGCTTTCAGCATATTTATTTATTTATTTATTTAATTTTTTTGTGTGTGTTTAGCGGTTTATTCAGTTGTGAGGATATTATGAGGTTAGATTATTTGAATTCCAGGTTATTTTAACACATTCAGCAAACATTTGCATTCCTAGCACATTGATCATTCGGTATTTAAATCTTACAGGGTTTTTTTTTTTTTTGCCTTATTAATAATTCACAGATATTTCCTAGGGCAGGGGGGAACATGATTAGCTAGAGCTTTAGTGGTTTTTTGTTTGTTTTTACTTTACCTATGGTGCTGGCAGTAAAACTTTAGATTTTTTTCTAATTTTGAACGACTTAAAAATTTGCAAAAGCACATGCAGATTGCACCATTGTATTTTCCTTAAAGCACCATGGTGACTGCATCTGTGCAAAAACAAACCAAAACAAAATTTATTTGCTGACTTTGTTTATTAAACTGGATAAATATTGACATATTTTATCCTGAAATGTATACTGACATTTAGAAAAAAATTAGCTACACTACAGTTTATGTGCACAAAGTTATGTTAATGAGGTAATAGACGTGATTAGTAAACAAAATTGTTTCTGTTTAATTTTCTGTTGCAGTAAGCTCTGTCCCCTAAATTTAATCTTTAAGATCTGTCTTCGTTTCCTACCCTCACTACCACTCCCTGCCACCAACAAATACATTAGAATTCTTGTCTGATTTTTGTCTCTCCAGGATCTCTTCCACATTCCTCCTTCTTATAAGAGCACAGTAACACTATCCTGGAAACCATTCTTTCCATGCTTTCCCAGTTGCAGCTTCAAGGCAAGGCATTCTGTGCATTCTTCCTCAGGGATGGATATAGATTCTGAGAGATATTAGTATGAATGCTCTTTCTTGGACGTTGTCAGCTTGCTGCCTATACTCCCATCTTCTGTAGCTTGCTTAAGAAGACAAAAGTTTAGGCAGGTGTGGTAGCTCACAACTGTAAACCCAACGCTCTGGAGAGGCCGAGGTGGGAGGATCACTTCAGCCCAAGAGTTTGAGGCCAGCCTGATAGTCAGCAAGTGAGGCCTCTCAACTCCTCCTCCAGCGCCGACCTTTCCAAGATCCCTCTCAGCATATTTAAACCATGTATTTATGGCTCAGTGCAATGGCTCAGCCCTGTAATCTCAGCATCCTGTGAGGCCAAGGCGGAATGATCACTTGAGCCCAGGAATTCAAGACCAGCCTGAACAACAAAATGAGACTCTCTCTCAAAAACTAACATAATTAGCTGGGCCTGGTGATGCACACCTATAGTCCCACCTACTTGGGAGGCTGAGGTGAGAGGATCCCTTAAGTTCAGAAGTTCAAGCCTGCAGCAAGCTGTGATTACACCACCGCACTGCAGCCTGGGCAACAGAGTGAGACCCTGTATCTAAATAAATAAATATAAATATGTCTATATATAATTTATATATATAATACACATATATAGATATGTCTAGAGTTATATGAAATAATACAAAAAGTAAAATATTTTTAAAATAAATAGTTCCTTTTTATTAGTTATTTCTAGTCACTTGACCTCTTTAATTCCCTCTTGCAATGATGTTTTCATGGGCAGTAATTGCATTTATTCAATATTTTTAATTCACAATGAACTTATTTAAATATTACCTTGTCAGAAATCTATAAGTAGATATTTATATTGCATGCTCTAATATTAAAAAGGTAAATCACTGATATAATGAATTGTAATCTCCAGAGCTGAGATTTCACTAGTTTTCTTTTTTCCTTTAAAAATTGTGTCATTCTCAGTCTGCATTCTATTCTAAGACCCAGAGAAGTGTTTCTTCAATTTTAATGCTCTGAAGTCTAGTGTAATTACCACTGGAAATGTCACATTGTCCATTTTTTTTAATTCTTTATTATTTCTGTATCTGTATATTTACTTACACACCACTACAATTTGCGCTCTCCTTTATGCAGATGTGCCTACAAAAACAATTATAATTCTAGACATTCTGAAAAAGACTGGTTCAGAAAGTATCACTGAGATAAATCATTTTTCATATTTTTCTAAAAATCTTAAAAAACTAAACAAAATTGATACTCTGTGTCACTAAAATGGGTTTTATTTTATTTTTGGCACATTATATACCATTCATAAGAAGATGAAAAAGAATAAAAGGCAAGGAAATAAACATCTATAAGATTATTACTCTCAACTACATTTACTTTGAGGAACTATAATAGAATGTAATTTTAATTTATTTTTATTTATTTATTTTTTATTATTATTAAACCTGCACGTAATTTTAATTTAAATTGCATCATTTTACATATTAGATACATATATACTAATATGTCTCTGTGAATATGTCTCTAAATACATTTATATTCAGAGATAGATCCAGTAAGGGGAATATAGTTGAAGTGTAAAAATATATATGTTTGTTTAATACAGACACACACACTTTTCCCCCCTCTCAACATTCCTTGCAGAGACTAGTGAGCTTTGAGAGGTTCTGGGGTCAGATGCCTGTGTATTCATTGACAAAGACGATAATGATGCTCCTGGCAGCACTGAGATACTGCCCGCTGTATGACAACAGGCTTGAAAAGGCATCACTGAAGGTGATAATAATGAGGACCAGCAGGAGGACATATTTCAGACTGAGAAGCCGGGAGAGTATTATCAGTCTGATGGAACAGGCTGAGCTCTGGATCCGTGTAGATGTCACTCTTCTTTTATTGAAAATCCTGCATGAAATTGATACCTCATACTCTAGGATGGGCTTTTTGCAGCAGCTAGAGATTGATTGCAAAATATTCTTCATGCAAGAGCAAGTCCGGGAAATGATAAATCCACAAGTAAAGGAATAATTTTAAGAAATAAGAGACTTGAGAAATTATCTGGAGATTTTAATTCTATCATAAAACTAAGATAGCAAACGATGCTACATTTTAGTGTATATTTAGTAACACAAAAATTAAATATTAACTTTCTTGACCTAACATCAACCCTTCTGAAATATATGTGATAGAGAGTCATTCTTATGCTTTAATTAGCAAGTTTATCAGTTCTACTAAGAATGTTTTCCCTATTGAAAATTTACAGTGGAGTTCAGGGTTTCACAAAGGAATTATTTAGAAAGATTCTGGGACTAGATTTGGGTTCCAAAACTCCCTTGATCTAGGTGCCAACACAGATGATGTGATATGTAATAATGTATCACTGAAGAGCAAGTTTGTAGACTGCAAGGGTGTATTCTAAACTCATAATTAGATTTTTAGGGGATAAAAAGGTAGAGAAGAAACAGATAGGAACATGAGGCTGGCTTTGATGTGCTGGTTTGCACTAAGGATGTAATTGTATGTGATTCTGGATTAAGTCACTTCAAGGCACACCCTTTGAAATGGGAATGTAACTAGTCCTAGGTTGCTCTACAGGGACATGCTCTGATATGGTATCTAGGGGAAAATCTAGCAGGCTCATATTGAGCTCTCTAATTTGTACCAGTATAGTACCCAGTGTCAGACCTTAAACAGGTTATGATTTTGGGAGCATCCACTTCATAATTAACCACTGTAGTCATCAATACAAGAAAACAGATTATGCATTATGATCACTATACATTTTCATTAAGTTCAGATTCCTTACAAATTAAATCAATTTTGTATAAAAATTATGACAAAGCCCAATTAGTTTGCATTCTGATATTTCAGTTTCTGTTTGGATTATCCCTTCAAGTCTACCTTTATTGGGCAAAACAAAACACAACAAAAATTATAAAGGAAACAAGACTCAAAAGAGTGATTGGCACATTGAAAAAATCCTGCAGAAAATGGGAGATGGAAGAATTTTTTAGTCCAAGAGGAAAATGACCCACAGTGGCTAAAAATCTATCCCTGTAAGTGACAGATCAGAGCTGACCCTTTTCAGAGCACTGAGGTTGCTGCTTCCATGGACTGAAAACCTCATTAAAGAATTGATTTCATTATTGGTCTCCACGTTCTTACTTCTCAGTTGTTTTTAATACACTCTAGCTGGCTTCCATTCCAGTTACAGCTCTTAAATATCAAGGTTTCCAATAATCCATATGTTTTAAATTCTAATATATACAGTTTGTTCTTATTTTATTAGTCTTTTTAAAGCAATATTTGATATATTGGATCATTTCTTCCTTCAAAATTCTCTTCCCCCACTAACCCATCATGTTACTACAGGCTCCTATATATGAGGTTATTTTTACAGCTATTCCTTCTTAATATTTTTTTTCTTTTTTTATATTACTATACTTTAAGTTCTAGGGTACATGTGCATAACGTGCAGGTTTGTTACATATGTATACTTGTGCCATGTTGCTGTGCTGCACCCATCAACTCGTCAGCACCCATCAACTCGTCATTTACATCAGGTATAACTCCCAATGCAATCCCTTCCCCCTCTCCCCTCCCCATGATAGGCCCGGGGTGATGTCCCTTCCCAAGTCCAAATGAACTCATTGCTCATTTCCCACCTGTATCAGTGAGAACATGTGCCTTGATTTTCTGTTCTATGAGTAGTTTGCTGAGAATGATGGTTTCCAGCTGCATCCATGTTCCTGCAAGATACAAATTTCATCTATTTTATGGCTGCATAGTATTCCATGTAGTATATGTGCCACATTTTCTTAATCCAGTCTGTCACTGATGGACATTTGGCTGGGATTCCAAGTCTTTGCTATTGTGAATAGTGCCACAATAAAGTATGTGTGCATGTGTCTTCTTTATAGCAGCAGCGATTTGAACTGGGTATATACCTGTAATGGGATACAATATATGGTACTTCCTGTTCTAGATCCTTATGAATCGCTTATACTGTTTTCCATATAATAATGGTTGAACTAGTTTACAATCCCACCAACAGTGTGTGTTCCTAATTCTCCACATCCTCTCCAGCACCTGTTGTTTCCTTGACTTTAATGATTGACATTTTAACTGGGTGTAAGATGGCATCCTGCCGTGGACTTGACTCACTCTCCGATGGCCAGTGATGATGAGCATCTTTTCATGTACCATGGGCTGTACAAACTGTCTTCTGGAGGAGAAATGTCTTACTATATCCTTTGCCTACTTTTGGATGGAGTTGTTTCTTTTTTCTTGTAAATTTGTTTGAGTTATTTGAAGGTTCCTGGATATTAGCCCCCTTGTCAGATGAGTAGATTGCAAAAATTCTCTCCCTATCTTTAGCTGTCTGTTCCACTCTTGATGGTAGTTTTGCTGCATGCAGAAGCCTTGGCCTAATCAGGATCCCATTTGTCAATTTTGGCTTTTGCTGCTGTTGCTTTGGTGTGTTTCTAGACATGAAGTCCTTGCCCATGCCTATGTCCTGAATGGTATCTGTGCCTTCTCTTAGGGTTTTATGGCATTGTGGTCTACTGATTTAAGTCTCTAATCCATCTTGAATTAATTTTTGTATAAGGAAATAAGGGAAAGGATCCAGTTTCAGCTTTCTCCTTATGGCTAGCCAATTATCCCAGCATCTTTTTCATTTTATTAAATAGGGAATCTTTTCTATTTCTTTGTTTTCTCTCAGGGTTTTAGTTCAAAGATCAGGATGGCTGTAGATGTGTGTGGTATTATTTCTGAGGACTTTGTTCTTGTTCCATTTCATCTATATTCCTGTTTTGTACCAGTACCATGTTGTTTTGTTACTGTAGCCTTGTAGTATAGCTCTTGAAGTCAGGTAGCGTGGATGCCTAGCCTTTGTTCTCCCACCCAGGGACTGTCCTAAGCAAATGCAATTTTGGTTCCATATGAACTTTAAAGCCAGTTTCTTTCCACCCTGTGAAGAAACTCATTGGTAGCTTGATGGAGACTCCGCATTGTATCTCACAAATTCACTCCTGGGCAGCATGCAATACTCTTCTACTGATATTGATTCTTCCTATCCATGAGCTACTATGTTCTTCCATTCTTTTGTGTCCCTTTCTATTCCCACTGAGCAGTGGTTTGTAGTTCTCTTGAAGAGGTCCTTTACATCCTTTGTAAGTTGGATTCCCAGGGTATTTTTATCTTCCTTTGAAGCAACTAGAATTTAAAAGTTCGTTCCCTGATTTTGGCTCTCTCTGTTTGTCTGTTACTGTGTATAAGAATGCTTGTGGATTTTTACATTAATTTTTAGACTTGAGACTTTGCCAGTTTCATCAGCTTCTAAGGAGATTTTAAATAGGACAATGGGGTTTTCTAAATATACAATGTCATCTGCAAATAGACACTTTTGATTTTCTTTTTCCTAATTGAGTACCCTTTTATTTCTTTTCTGCCTGATTGCCCTAACTGAACTTTCTAACATTGTGTTGGACAAGAGTGGTGAGAAAAGGACATCCCCTGTCTTGTGCTGTGCTCAAAGGAATTCTTCCAGCTCTCTTGCCTCCATCTTATGATATTGGCTGGGTTTGTCAGTAAATAGCCTTTACGATTTTGAGATACTGCCCATCAATACTGAATTTATTGAGAGTTTTAGCATGAACACTGAAACCCCGGCTCCCAAAGTCTCCCAATTCATTGAGATAACTCATGTGGCTCTGCCCTGGTCTCTGTTTATATGCTGGATTACGTTTTATTGATTTGTGTATGTTGAACTGTGCCTTGCATCCCAGGGATGAAACCCACTCTTGATCGCAGATAAGTTTTTGATGTGCTGCTGGATCCAGTTTTGCCAGTATTTCATTGAGGATTTTTTGCATCGATGTCACCAGGGATATCGGGTCTAAAATTTCTTTTTTGTTGTTTCTGCCAGGCTTTGCATTTTCAGGGATATGTCATTCTATAAAATGAGTTAGGAGGGACTCAGTCTTTCTATTGATTGGAAGAATTTCAGAAGGAATGGTACCTAGCTCCTCCTTGTACCTCTCCTGGTAGAATCTAGCTGTGAATCCATCTGGTCCTGGACTTTTTTCGTTGGTATTATTAATTATTGCCCCCAATTCTCAGAGCCTCCGCTATTGGTCTATCTTAGGGATTCAGCTTCTTCCTGCTTTAGTCTTGGAAGAGTGTAAGTGTCCAGAGTGTCCAGGAAATTATCCATTTCCCTCTAGATTTCTAGAAGGCTTATTCTAGCATAGAGGTGTTTATAGTATTCTCTCTGAGGGTAGCTTGTATTTCTGTGGGGTCGGTGGTGATATCCCCTTTATCATTTTTATTGCATCTATTTGATTCTTTTCTCTCTCTTTTCTTTCTTTATTAGTCTTAAGTAGTGGTCTATCAATCTTGTTGATCTTTCTCAAAAACCAACTCATGGATTCATTGATTTTAGAGGGTTTGAACTTATCTCCTTCTAGTTTTACTCTGATTTTAGTTATTCTTGCCTCTCTGCTAGCTTTTAACGTGTTACTTCAAAGAGAATGAAATACTCCAGGGAATCCAACTTACAAGGGATGTAGCTGACCCTTCAAGGAGAACTACAAACCACTGCTCAGTGAAATAAAAGAGGAATTTTACTGAAGACTGGCCCAGGAATAATATTATGGAATGGGCGAGCATTTTGTCCATAATTTGAGATCTACTGCTATCTCGATTGTTTAATGAGTTTCTTTTCATAGGGAACTGAAACTGCTTTAAAGTCTGTTATATGGAACCAAAAGAGCTCCATCTCCAAGATAATCCGGAGTCAGGCGAATGCTGGAGGCATCTTTTCACGCCACTCTGACTCCAAACTATCTCACAAGGCCATATAACCAGTGCCAGCATGGCACTGGTACCAAAACAGATATAGACCAATGGAACAGAACAGGAGTCCTCAGAAATAATAATTAAGCATCTACAGCCATCTGATCTTTGATAAACCTGTGAAAATAAGAAATGGGGAAAGGATTCCCCTATTTTAATAATGGTGCTGATAATTGGCTAGCTATAAGGAGAAAGCTGGAACTGATCCTTTCCTTATTCCTTTATATAAAATTAATTCAAGATGAATTAGAGACTTAAATGTTAGGATCTAATACTATAAAAACCTTAGAAGAAAACCTAGGTAATACTATCTAGGACATATAGGCATGGGCAAGGACTTCTAAGGTCTGAAACACCAAAAGCAACGGCAAATAAAAGCCAAAATTGACAAATGGGATCTCATTGCCAGCATTTCCACAGCAAAAGAACATCAGAGTGAACAGGCAGCCTACAGAACGGGGAGCAGCAACCCTAACCCACCCATCCGACGGCCACATCCAAGAACCCAGCTAAAAAGAACCCAAAACAAACTCTACAAGAAAGCAAAACAACCCCATCGAAAAGTGCATGACATGAAATAGACATTTTCAAAAAGCGACATTCATACAGCCAACAGACACACGAAAAAAATGCCTACTATTACTTGGCATTGGGAAATGTAACTAAAATTCATAATGATACTTACCCCATACCAGTTAGAATGGTGCACCATTAAAAGTCAGGGAAACAACAGGTGCTGAGAGGATGAGAATTAGGAACACTTTTACACTGTTGGTGGGATTAAACTAGTCTTCAATCCATTATGGAAATTGTATGGCGATTCCTTTAAGGATCTAGAACTAGAAGTACCATATGACCTAGCTTATCCGACATTACTGAGTATATACCTAAAGGATTCTAAATCATGCTGCTATAAAATACATGCACACGCATGTTTATTGTGGCACTATTCACAATAGCAAAGACTTGAATCAACCTAAATGTCCATCCGTGGATAGACTGATTAAGAAAAAATGTATAATATATACACTATGGAATACTATGCAGCCATAAAAAGGATGAATTTGTGTCCTCGGTTGGGACATGGATGCAGCTGGAAAACCATCATTCCTGTGCAGCAAACTATCGCAAGAACAGAAAACCAAACACCATATTCTCACTCATAGATGGAACTGAACAATGAGGATCTCTTGACCGGAAGGGAATATCACACCACGGCCTATCAGGGGTGGGGGAAGCGGGAGGATTACTGGGAGTTTTACCTGATGTAAATGATGAGTTGATGGGTGCTGACGTGTTGATGGGTGCAGCACACCAACATGGCACAAGTATACATATGTAACAAACCTGCACGTTATGCACATGTACCCTAGAACTTAAAGTCTAATAAAAAAAATAATAAAAAATAAATAAAATCTAAATTTTAAACACTTTCAACTGTGAATGAGGGTGTTTGGCGATATTTTAATCCCAGCAAGTGACATTTAAAAAAATGAGTCACAGGATTATCAATTGATACAAAGAATACTTTCCTTAAAAAATTAGTACTTGGTAATTTTTCTAGAATGAGGTTTTAAGTAAGTACATGCCTATAGATGCCTTCTCAATAAACTTTTATAAATTTTTATAAAGACAAAATAGTGTGTATAGCACTTGCACATATACAAAAATAAGTTAAAAATATCCAAAATTCTGATAATTTTAGCTACCATTTATATAGGCATAATTTCTGCAAGTGTTTTGTATAATGTGGAATTTTATCATTAAGAAAATCTTTTTCTTCCATAAAACTATTCACTTTTTTAAAAGCCATTATTACGTTTCAACTAACATGACACCTACAAGTTCACATAATGCAGAAAATCTGGTGACTTATACTATTAGCATATATCTTCTCATGTGTAATTTATTATTCTGAAAGTTTAACTTTTTATTTTCTTTCTTTCTTGTACTGTAGGCATAGTGTTCAATTTCAGCTAAGCTTTTCATCTTCCTTCCATCTCAATTGTGAAGGTCGAACTGAATATAATATTCCTTATAAAATCAAAACCAAGGTCAGCCTTTGAATTTTATGATCAAAATTTCCCACAGGGGAGAAGGCTAAAATCTGGGAATCAATCCAGCAACTGAAGCTAACATGAGCTAATTACTGAACACTTTCCTCTGAAGGTTCTATTTTTAAAAATAAATTCCCAGATTCAAATTTTACAGCTTCAAATTCAAGACAAAAGTAGAAAAAATGATAGTTATTTCTTTATTGTAAGATGTGATAGTTCAATATACGAAGTCTTATATCAAAATGATCACATCGTGTCCAGCAATTTGGCTTCTTTATCTGGATTCAAAGAATTGAAAGCCACTGTGCAGCATTGTGACATGACATGTCCTATAAAAATCTTCACTTATGCTTCAATGTCAGTTTGTCTATGGAAATTCAGAATTGATTTTCTTCTTAATGGATTATTAATTAATGGGCTGAATAAAGGCAAATCTTCTCATCTTTGAAAATGTCCTTGTAAATGAGAATTAGGGAAAAAAAGAAAATCCTCTACTCAAGTTTTGCTTGTAAATGTATACTCCACCTTTCTTTTACCCATTTATTTTATTGTGTTTTTGAGTTTTTTAAAAAAAACATTTAAAGTTATTATTATAAGAATAATAAGTAACTAATTCTCTTCATATCCAATCCACTTTCCAGAAATAAGTGCTATTAACATCTTGTTATATTCCTTTCAAATGTTTAAGAAGATATACACACATCCTCATATTAAGGCTTTGTATACAAGATATTTCAGCATTTGATGAAAAAGTGTGTACTACATATTTTAAAGTAAATGGAATAACGCAGCAGTCCCCAACTTTTTTGGCACCAGAGACCAGTTTCCTGGAAGACAATTTTTTCACAGGATGGGGGTCATATATGGTTTTGAGATGAAAGTGTTCCACTTCAGATCATCAGACATTAGTTAGATTCTTGTAAGGAGTGCACAACTTAGATCCCTGGCATACATAGTTCACAATAGGATCTGATCTCCTATGAGAATCTGATCCTGTTGCTGATCTGACAGGAGGTAAAGCTCAGGTGTAATGCTTGCTCACCCCTTTACTCCTCTCACCCTGGCTCACATCCATGACTGTGCAGTGTGGTTCCTAACAGGCCAGCCACATGCCTCCACAGCCTGGGAGCTGGGGACCCCTGGAATACTACATTGCATAATGTGGCCCTGTTTAATCTTCCTTAGTTTGTCCAAGAGCTAACACATTGTTCCTAATACCTGCCTATTATTTGAAAGCAATATAGTTTGTTTCCTATTTTTCCTCATTGCTTAGTGTTTGAGGTTTCTTGAATAGTTCTTTCACAAAACAGTAAGAACCATCTTTGGTCACAAATCTTTACACATATACAAATTTATTTCTGAAATATTATTTTTGTTCTTTTTTGTTGTATCTTAGATCAATATTTTTCAAGAAAAAATTTAAATCATTAAATATTTAAAATAAATAGAAAAATGAAGACAGAAATGTAATAGCAGTCTTGTTTTAACTTTCAAATTTAGCAAGTGCTAAGATTAAGTCATATTTATAGATCTATTAAAAATGAGTTAGATTTTCCATTGAAATGTATTCTCCTCTCTGCACTAACGAAATTCTGATCCTGAAGGATTTGGGTTTATATGTTTTGTCAATGCTTTTATGTTTCACTACAATTTGTAGTATATATCCACCAAATATCTTAATTTGAGATTTTAATACTTACATGAACTGCACAATACTCAGAAGTATACTCAAAGTATAATTCTGAACTTTTTTCAAACATGTCACCCATGTAAGCATGAATAGGTCATGTTCATAAAATTTAAGTGCTGTATTAAATTTACATTTCAGAATATACCATATTTTATTTTTCCTTTACTCTATTGATAGTTGCTTAGTATATTTATATTTTTACCACTGGAAATAATTCTTCACTCACTTTTCATGAATATATTTCCTTAAACTCATACTCAAGAGATATCATTGTATCAACATGACATCAGCATTGTTTTGTAATGAAATTATTTATATTAAATTCTACAGGATAGAAAACACATTCTCAGCATGATAATAATGCCAACTTACAGTCACACTATTAAGTATCAGAGTTAATGCTTTTTCATGTTCTTATCAGCAGTTAATATTTCATTTCATGTAAATTTTATAATATTAACTTTGCACCAATTTTATGCTTATCGATCGATATTGCTGTGTTTCTCAGATTACCAGATAAATTGAATAAATTCCCATCAGTTGGTGACTGTTCAGACTCCTTTATCTGCAAAATATATTTATATTTTTCTTACTGATTCTTAGAACTTATTAACATGTACTTGATAGTAATCACTTATTTTATGTGATGTAGATATCTTCTTATAGTCTAGAATAATCTCTCAAATTATTTATGTGTTTTATTTCATAAAATATTTAATGTAATCAAATATCAATATTCCTACCACCTTTAAAAAACAAAACAAAACAAAATCTCACTATGTTTCCACGAATGAAGCGCAGTGGCTATTTATTGGCATGATTGTAGCTCACTACAGCCTTAAACCTTAAACTTCTGGGCTTCTGCCTCAGCTTCCCAAGTAACTACTTTTATAAATTGTCCTCAGGGTTGAGAATCACAGTCAATCATCAACATCCACATAACTTGACTATCAGAATTAATAAACATGACCATGTATGTCAACATGAAATAACAGTTTCAGGGATTTATAGACCGAAAATTTAAGGCTATAAACCAGTAAATAGCTTTATTGTCAGCAAACAACTTTTGTACCCAGAAAATATTTTTACTTAAAGACTAAGCTCAGCAAACAACTGACTTACCAAGCAATATTCACTTCAAGATCACCTCATCGTGTCCATCAGACCTAAATTATTATGTCATTGACTTTGCCTAACTCTAATATTTCTTGTCTTGAAATCTCTTAAACCCATTGAGCACAGACTCAAACAGTATAAATATATTCCCCTGGCCAACCAGCTTCTTATAAGAATATTTAAGACTATGGCAAGACGGTGTTGTCTCTTATTTTTTTAAATTATGTATTCCACCTTAAGTGCTAGGATACATGTGCACAATGTGCAGGTTTTTTACATAGGTATACATATGCCATGTCTTGGCAACACGGGCTCTTTTTTGGTTCCATATGAACTTTAAAGTAGTTTTTTTTTTTTTTTTTTTTTTCAATTCTGTGAAGAAAGTCATTGGTAGTTTGATGGGGATGGCATTGAATCTATAAATTAACTTGGGCAGTGTGGCCATTTTCACAATATTGATTCTTCCTATCCAAGAGCATGGAATGTTCTTCCATTTGTTTGTGTCCTCTTTTATTTCATTGAGCAGTAGTTTGTAGTTCTCCTTGAAGAGGTCCTTCACATCCCTTGTAAGTTGGATTCCTAGGTATTTTATAGTCTTTGAAGCAATTGTGAATGGGTATTCACTGTCTGTTTGTGCGTTATTGGTGTATAAGAATGCTTGTGATTTTTGCACATTAATTTTGTACCCTGAGACTTTGCTGAAGTTGCTTATCAGCTTAAGGGGATTTGGGGCTGAGATGATGGGATTTTCTAATTATACAGTCATGTCATCTGCAAAGAGGGACACTTTGACTTCATTGTTTCCTAATTGAATACATTTTATTTCTTTCTCTCGCCTGATTGTCCTGGCCGGAACTTCCAACTCTATGTTGAATAGGTGAGAGAGGGCATACTTGTCTTGTGCCGGTTTTCAGGCACCTTTATCTTGTGCTGGTTTGCAAAGGGAATGCTTCCTGTGTTTGCCCATTCAGTATGATATTGACTGTGGGTTTGTCATAAATAGCTCTTATTATTTTGAGATACATTCCATCAATACTAGTTTATTGAGAGTTTTTAACATGAAGGGCTATTGAATTTTGTCAAAGGCCATTTCTGCCTCTATTGAGATAATCATGTGGTTTTTGTCATTGGTTCTGTTTATGTGCTGGATTACATTTATTGATTAAATGTAATCAATGTTAAACCAGCCTTGCATCCCAGGGATGAAGCTGACTTGATCCTGATTGATAAGCTTTTTGATGTGCTGCTGAATTTGGTTTGCCAGTATTATATTGAGGATTTTCGCATAAATGTTCATCAGGGATAATGGTCTAAAATTCTATTTGTTGTTGTGTCTCTGCTAGGTTTTGGTATCAGGATGATGCTGGCCTCATAAAATGAAATAAGGAGAGTTCCTTCTTTTTCTATTGACTGGAATAGTTTTAGAAGGAATGGTACAATTTCCTCTTTGTACCTCTGATTGAATTTGGCTGTGAATCCATCTGGTCCTGGACTTTATGGTAGGTAGGCTGTTAATTATTGCCTCAATTTCAGAGCCTATTATTGTTTTATTCATAGATTCAACTTCTTCCTGGTTTAGTCTTGGGAGGGGGTATGTGTCCAGGAATTTATCCATTTATTCTAGATTTTCTAGTTTATTTGCGTAGAGGTGTTTATAGTATTCTCTGATGGCAGTTTGTATTTCTGTGGGGTCGGTGGTGATATCCCCTTTATCACTTTTTATTGCATCTATTTGATCCTCTCTCTTTTCTTCTTTGTTAGTCTTGCTAGTGGCCTATCAATTTGATGTTTTCCAAAATCCAGCTCCTGGATTCATTGCTTTTTTGAAGGATCTTTGGTCTCTCTATCGCCTTCAGTTCCACTCTGATCTTAGTTATTTCTTGCCTTCTGCTAGCTTTTGAATGTGTTTGCTCTTGCTTCTCTAGTTCTTTTCATTGTGACAGTAGGGCGTCAATTTTAGAATTTTCCTGCTTTCTCTTATGGACATTTAGTGCTATAACTTGCCCTCTACACACTGCTTTAAATGTGTCCCAGAGATTCTGGTATGTTGTGTCTTTGTTCTCATTGGTTTCAAAGAACATCTTTATTTCTACCTTCATTTTATTATGTATCCAGTAGTCATTCAGTAGCAAGTTGTTCAGTTTCCATGTAGTTGTATGGTTTTGAATGAGTTTCTTAATCCTGAGTCCTAATTTGATTGCACTGTGGTCTGAGAGACAGTTTGTTATAATTTCTGTTCTTTTACACTTGCTGCGGAGTGTTTTACTTCAAACTATGTGGTCCATTTTGGATTAAGTGCTATGTGGTGCTGAGAAGAATGTATATTCTGTGGATTTGGGGTGAAGAGTTCTGTAGTTGTCTATTAGGTTCCCTTGGTGCAGAGCTGAGTTCAATTCCTGTATATCCTTTTTACCTTTCTGTCTCATTGATCTGTCTAATGTTGACAGTGGGATGTTAAAGTCTCCCATTATTATTGTGTGGGAGTCTAAGTCTCTTTGTAGGTCTCTAAGGACTTGTTTTATGAATCTGAGTGCTCCTTGTCGGGTGCATATATATTTAGGATAGTTAGCCCTTCCTGTTGAATTGATCCCTTTACCATTATGTAATGACCCTCTTTGTCTCTTTTGATCTTTGTTGAATTAAAGTCTGTTTTATCAGAGACAGGATTGTAACCCCTGCCTTTTTTTTGTTTTCCATTTGCTTGGTAGATCTTCCCCTATCCATTTATTTTGAGCCTATGTATGTCTCTGCAGGTGAGATGAGTCTCCTGAATAGAGCATATTGATGGGTCTTGACTCTTTATCCAATTTGCCAGTCTGTATCTTTTAATTGGAGCATTTAGCCTATTTACATTTAAGGTTAATATTGTTATGTGTGAGTTTGATCCTGTCATTACGATGTTAGCTGGTTATTCTGCTCGTTAGTTGATGCAGTTTCTTTCCAGCATTGAAGGTCTTTACAATTTTGCATGTTTTTGCAGTAGCTGGTACTGGTTGTTCCTTTCCATGTTTAGCGCTTCCTTCAGGAGCTCTTGTAGGGCAGGCCTGGTGGTGACAAAAAATATCTCAGCATTTGCTTTTCTGTAAAGGATTTTATTTCTCCTTCATTTATGAAGTTTAGTTTGGCTGGATATGAAATTCTGGGTTGAAAATTATTTTCTTTAAGAATGTTGAATATTGGCCCCCACTCTCTTCTTACAGAAGCACTCTCAGCTTACAGAGTTTCTGCTGAGAAATCTGCTGTTAGTCTGATGGGCTTCCCTTTGTGGGTAACCTGACCTTTCTCTCTGGCTGCCCTTAACATTTGTTCCTTCATTTCATCTTTGGTGAATCTGACAATTATGTATCTTGGAGTTGCTCTTCTCGAGGAGTATTTTTGTGGTGTTCCCTGTATTTCCTGAATTTGAATGTTGACCTGTCTTGCTAGGTAGGAGGAGTTCTCCTGGATAATATCCTGAAGAGTGTTTTCCAACTCGGTTCTATTCTCAGTCAAATTGTTCCTGTTGCAGATGATATGATTGTATAGTTAAAAAATCCCATTGTCTCAGCCCAAAATCTTCTTAAGCTTAGAAACAAATTCAGCAGTCTCAGGAAACAAACATCAATATGCAAAAATCACAAGCATTCTTATACACCAGTAACAGACAAACAAAGAGCCAAATCATGAGTGAACTCCCATTCATAATTGCTTCAAAGAGAATAAAATACCTAGAAATCCCAATTATAAGGGGGTGTGAAGGACCTCTTCAAGGTGAACTACAAACCACTGCTCAATGAAATAGAAGAGAACACAAACAAATGGAAGAATATTCCATGGTCATGTACAGGAAGAATCAATATCATGAAAATGGCCATACTGCCCAAGGTAATTTATAGATTCAATGCCATCCCCATCAAGCTGCCAACGACTTTCTTCATAGAATTGGAAAAAAACTACTCTAAGTTCATATGGAAACAAAAAAGAGCCTGCATTGCCAAGTCAACCTTAAGCCAAAAGAACAAAGCTGGAGACATCACGCTACCTGACTTCAAAATATAGTACAAAGCTGCAGTAACCAAAACATCATGGTACTGGTACCAAAACAGAGATATAGACCAATGGAACCGAACAGAGCCCTCAGAAATAATACCACACATCTACAACCATCTGATCTTTGACAAATCCAACAAAAACAAGCAATGGGGAAAGGATTCCCTATTTAATAAATGGTGTTGGGAAAACTGGCTAGCCATATGTAGAAAGCTGAAACTGGATCCCTTCCTTACACCTTATACAAAAATTAATTCAAGATGGATTAAAGCCTTAAATGTTAGATCTAAAATCATAAAAACCCTAGAAGAAAACCAAGGCAATACCATTCAGGACATAGGCATGGGCAAGGACTTCACGTCTAAAACACCAAAAGCAATGGCGACAAAAGCCAAAATTGACAAATGGGATCTAATTAAACGAAAGAGCCTCTGCATAGCAAAAGAAACTACCATCAGAGTAAACAGTCAACCTACGGAATCAGAGAAAATTTTTGCAATCTACTCATCTGACAAAAGGTTAATATCCAGAATCTACAAAGAACTCAAATAAATTTACAAGATAAAAGCAAACAACCCCATCAAAAAGTGGGCAAAGGATATGAACAGACACTTCTCAAAAGAAGACATTCATGAAGCCGATGAACAAATGAAAAATGCTCATCATCACTGGCCATCAGAGAAATGCAAATGAAAACCCTAATGAGATATCATCTCACACCAGTTAGAATGGTGATCATTAAAAAGTCAGGAAGCAACAGGTGCTGGAGAGGATGTGGAGAAATAGGAACATTTTTACATTGTTAGGAGTATAAATTAGTTCAACCATTGTGGAAGAGAGTGTGGGGATTCTTCAAGGATCTGGAACTGGAAATACCTTTTGATCCAGCCATCCCATTACTGGGTATATACTCGAAGGATTGTAAATCATGCTGCTCTAAAATCACATGCACACATATGTTTATTGCGGTACTATTCACAATAGCAAAGACTTGAAACCAAGCCAAATGTCCATCAATGATAGTCTGGATTAAGAAAATGTGGCACATATATACCATGGAATACGATGCAGCCATAAAAAAGGATGAGTTCATGTCCTTTGTAAGGACATGGATGAAGCTGGAAACCATCATTCTCAGCAAACTATTGCAAGGACAGAAAACCAAACACCGCATGTTCTCACTCATAGGTGGGAACTGAACAATGAGAACACTTGGACACAGGAAGGGGAACATCAGACACAGGGGTCTGTTGTGGGGTAGGGGGAGGGAGAAGGGATAGCATTAGGAGATATACCTAATGTAAATGATGAGTTAATGGGTGCAGCACACCAACGTGGCACATGTATACATATGTAACAAACCTGCACATTATGCACATGTAGCCCAGAACTTAAAGCATAATAATAATAATAAAGGATTTTAAGTAATCATTCTGCCAGCTTTGTTAACTAAAGAAAGGTAGAATGGCTGTGGTTTAGGCAATGAGAGGAGCAGATGTTGCAGATAGGGGTGTTGTAAACTAGTTCAGAAAAGAGAGAATTATGACTTTGACCAAGGTCATTTTAATAGAAGTGGACTCAGTAAAGGAGTATAGGAAAGAGTGAATCAGTTTCACTGAGCACAGGTTTATAACTTGTCTGAATCTGGTAAGACAGAACACACAAGTTATATGAAGCAGATTTACTGCTTACACAAAGGGAGCAAGAAACAACTGAAACTTAGGATTCATTGTGAGCTGGCCCAGACAGGATTGTAACCCCTGTCTTTTTTTTTTTTTCCATTTGCTTGGTAGATCTTCCTCTATCCATTTATTTTGAGCCTATGTGTGTCTCTGCACGTGGATGAGTCTCCTGAATACAGCACACTGGTGGGTCTTGAATCTTTATGCAATTTGCCAGTCTGTGTCTTTTAATTGGGGCATTTACCCCATTTATATTTAAGTTTAATGTTGTTATATGCAAGTTTGATCCTGTCATTATGATGTTAGCTGGTTATTTTGCCTGTTAATTGATGCAATTTCTTCCTAGCATCTATGGTCTTCACAATTTGGCATGTTTTTGCAGTGACTGGTACTGGTTGTTCCTTTCCATGTTTAGTGCTTCCTTCAGGAGCTCTTGTAGGGCAGGCCTGGTGGTGACAAAATCTCTCGGCATTTCCTTGTCTGTAAAGGATTTTATTTCTCCTTCACTTATGAAGCTCAGTTTGGCTGGATATGAAATTCTGGGTTGAAAATACTTTTCTTTAAGAATGTTGAATATTGTACCCCACTCTCTTCTGGCTTGTAGAGTTTCTGCTGAGATTTCTGCTGTTAGTCTGATGGGCTTCCCTGTGTGAGTAACTCGACCTTTCTTTTTGGCTGTCCTTAATATTTTTTCCTTCATTTCAATCTTGGTGAATCTAACAATTGTGTCTTGTGGTTTCTCTTCTCAAGGAGTATCTTTGTGGTGTTCTCTGTATTTCCTGAATTTTATGTTGGCCTGCCTTGCTAAGTTGGGGGAGTTCTCCTGGATAATACCCTGAAGAGTGATTTCCAACTTGGTTCCATTCTCCTCATCACGTTCAGGTACACCAGTCAAATGTAGATTTGGTCTTATCAAATAGTCCCATATTTCTTCAAGGCTTTGTTTGTTTCTTTTTACTCTTTTTTTCTCTAAATTTGTCTTCTCACTTTATTTCACTAATTTTATCTTCAATCATTGATACCCTTTCTTCCACTTGAATCAGCTATTGAAGTTTGTGCATGCATCTTGTAGTTCTTGTGCCATGGTTTTCAGCTCCACAAGGTCATTCTCTACACTATTTATTCTAATTAGCCATCTGTCTAACCTTTTATCAAGGTTTTTTAACTTCCTTGCCATGGGTTAGAACATGTTCCTTTAGCTTGGAGAAGTCTGTTATTACTGACCTTCTGAAGCCTACTTCTGTCAGCTCATCAAAGTGATTCTCTGTCTGGCTTTGTTCCATTGCTGGCAAGGAATCTTTTGGAGAAGAGATGCTCTGGATTTTAGAATTTTCAGCGTTTGTGCTCTGGTTTCTCTCCATCTTTGTGGTTTTATCTGCCTTTGGTCTTTGATATTGGTGACCTAGAAATGGAATTTTGGTGTGGATGTCCATTTTGTTGATGTTGATGCTATTGCTTTCTGTTTGTTAGTTTTCCTTCTAACAGTCAGGTCCCTCAGCTGCAGGTCTGTTGGAGTTTGCTGGAGGTCCACTCCAGACCCTGTTTGCCTGGGTATCACCAGTGGAGACTGAAGAACAGAAAATATTGTTGCCTGATCCTTCCTCTGGAAACTTCATCCCAGAGGGACACCTGCCTATATGAGGTGTCTGTCCATCCCTACTAGGAGGTGGGGCCCAGTTAGGCTACCAAGGGTCATGACCCACTTGAGGGGGCAGTTTGTCCATTCTCAGAGCTCAATCGCCATGCTGGAAGAACCCCTGCTCTCTTCAGAGCTGTTGGACAGGGACGTTTCAGTCTGTAGAAGATTCTGCTGTCTTTTGTTCAGCTATGCCCTGCCCACAGAGGTGGAGTCTATAGAGGCAGTAGGCCTTGCTGAGCTGTGGTGGGCACTGCTCAGTTTGAGCTTCCTGGCTGCTTTTTTACCCACTCAAACCTCATCAATGGCAGACACCCCTCCCCCCACCAGGTTTCAGCCTCACAGGTCAATCTCAGACTGCTGCACTAGCAGTGAGCAAGGCTCCGCGGTCATGGGAGCCACAGAGCCAGGCACTGGAGAGAAACTCCTGGTCTGCCAGTTGCTAAGACCACAGGAAAAGTACAGTATTTGGACAGAAGTGCCCTGTTTTTCCAGGTACAGTCACTCACAGCTTCCCTTGGCTAAGAAAGGGAAATCCCCCAACCCCTTGTGCTTCCTGGGTGAGACAACACCACACCCTGCTTCAGCTCACCCTCCATGAGTTGCACCCACTGTCCAACCAGTCCCAGTGAAATGAACCATGTACCTCAGTTGGAAATGCTGAAAGCACCCACCTTCTGTGTCGATCATGCTGGGAGCTGCAGACCAGAGCTGTTCCTATTTGGTCATCTTATAACAGACCCCAGTATTCTCTCTTATTAAAGTAAGTTTAATAAACTTGGTTTTGCCTGAGTAATGGCTGTTTGTGTGGCTTTCTGGAAGTCTAAGTGAGGACCATCTTAGAAGCCACACAGAGATCTAGTCAACATGCTTTCCCTGCTACAGCCTAAAATTCCCAGCTTGTTACTGTGCACTCAATTGAAGGCCTGTTTTAATCTTTCACTCAGAGTTCCCCTGATAGTGATAATGAGATGATATTTTATTGTGTCTGAACTCTAAATACTTTTTGTCAAGCTCCCACATATCTTCCTAAGAATAAGCAACACTTTTGGGAATTCTTTGATTATCTAATCATATATAAAAACTCTTATCTTGGGCAAAATTAGCCCTATTAGTAACAACACTCCTATCTGTCCTTGCCATGTTTTGCTAAGTCATTAAGAGGAACACCATAATGAGGGAGAGTGTGAACATAAAACCTACAAGGCCACATCTCAAGCTGGATGTGAAGACTGATTAGTTTCAACAGAACATTGTGTTTTACAGACAAATTTTCTTTGATTTAACTCTCAAAATCTTGTGAGGAATTTCCTTTTTGTTTGTTTCTGTCTGTTCTGGAAGTAGTCTTTAATATAAAATTTCACCTGTCTGAAACTGAAGGTTTATTAGATCTGCAATGGAAGTGGCCATACATTAGGTTAGGGATATGAGTCATAAAGTGCACAAGCAACACATCCAAAGGACAATTTGCAGACACCTCTCACAAATGTACATCATTCTAAATTTAAGAACCCCCTGGTTCAGATTACTTCTTCCTGTGTACAAACTATGACCCTAATTCTTGTGTTCATCTTTCAATATGGCATAATTTCATGGAGGAAAACTGAGAATTGGCATCTTTGGGAAACTTTTGGTATGAGCAAACTGTAATCTGGGTTATAGAGAGAAACCTTGTCTTAAAAAAAAGGGATGATAGAGACAGAATGTGAATTTTCTGAGGATGATTTATAGGACTCCAAGTTACATGGAACACTAGAAAGGTTTAGAACAATGTAATGCTAAACATCTTGTGAAGGCTTTACCTAAACATTTTTTGTAGAAACAGATTGTATTCTAATTCAGCACTACAATTAAAGAAAGGATGAATCCATTGAAAAAGTGAGAACTGATATTTCTACCACTACCAGACAACATTCAAGAGTGTACTCCAAAGAAGATGTGATAACAGCTTTCCCTTCACTTTTTATGATCAGCCTTAGAAAGGAATATGTGCATTTAATATGCAAGCCAAAACTGGATTGGTAAATGTGCCCATTGCCAAATCTGCATCTCCTCATTGAACATTTTAAAAGAATGTTCAAAGGAAAACCACCATTAAGCATCTGAGGTGGGAGTATTTAGATAAACACACCTGGGAATACCATAAGCAATAAAGTCTTTAAAAACTAATTGCACTGTTTGTGTTGGATAAGAAACATATGAAGAAAAGTAGACTAAGTTGGTGATTAATACAGATGCTAAACAATGATATTGATAATCTTATTTCTCATTTGTTTGGGCTGCCACCCAATCCAACCCCCTTAGTATGAGTTATTTCTATAAACCAGCTCATAAGGAGTTAACTAGGACAATATCACAACAGACCAGACAAGCATCTAATACCTCTTCCAGTTTTGGACAAGATGGAGCAGAATTATTTCTTCCCATACCTCCCACTAAGTACAGCAAAACACCCTAATCTTTATATATAAAATAAACAAAAGAAGATAGTTAAAAGCAGAGAAAAGAAGGTTGACTAGGAACCCTGGGACTTACGCTATCTAAAGTGGTGAGATGAGTTTTCTGGGTTTTATTTTCGCATCCTGTATATCTAAAGCTGATTGCTAAAGGAGCCCTAAAGCAAAAGTGTAAAATGAGAGCCAAAAAAAGGTCACAAGAAAGCCTGTTCCGTTTTACCAAAGAACCATACAAGTAGCAGCCTAGCCAGACAGAAGACTTAAAAATAAATAAATAAATAAATAAATAAATAAATAAATAAATAAATAAATAATAAAAATCCTACTCCAGCAAAACATGGTTGGACAAGGGGGAAAACAACATTGTTTATAACATCAGCAAAGACTGAGTGGAGATTTTAGACTTTCACTTTCACCAACAGTAATGAGACACCTCCCTTTTCCCCACTAGGGTGGTGTCTCTAGAACTTGAAAGCCTCGACATTCACACTACCTAGTACTGATTCAGATTTTTCTAGAAAATATAAATCAATTTATTTGTATTTTGCAAAGTTTGCCTAATATTTTCCAATATTTTCAATTTGATTTTTGGTATTATTTACTTATATCTTCTCTGTTTTTCCTCAAGACATTTGCCAGAAACATTTCTATTAGTAGTCACTTTCTAGAACCAACTATGGTTATTTTGATCTCTGTATAATTTATTGAATTTATTCATATCTTCCATTGCAATACTTTCATAATTTTTAGATTCACATAATTTTACATTTATTGATTTATTGAGTTGAATTAAGTATTAGGAATATATATATACATATAATTTTTTTTTTTTTTTTTTTTTTTTTGAGACTGAGTTTCACTCTCGTTGCCCAGGCTGGAGTGCAATGGTGCAATCTTGGCTCACTGCAACCTCCACCTCCTGGGTTCCAGTAATTCTCCTGCCTCAACCTCCTGAGTAGCTAAGATTACAGGCGTGCACCACCATGCCCGGCTAATTTTTTTTGTATTTTTAGTAGAGATGAGGTTTCTCCATGTTGGTCAGTCTGGTCTCGAACTCCTGAACTCAGTTGATCTGCCTGCCTCGGCCTCCCAAAGTGCTGGGATTACAGGTGTGAGTATTAGGAATGTATTTAGTGATAAGATGAAAAGTCATTATAATAAACATGCATTAAGCTAAATAAGATTTTTTTTCTCATTCTCAAAGTAACTGGAGGAGGTCAGTCCAATTCAATAGGCATAAATTATATTCTCAAAATCACTCCAGGATTCAATATAGCTGCTAACATTTTAGCTATTACATTACAACTGCAGGCAGAAGAAAGAAAGGAAAGAGACAGGAAAAAAATTGAGAACATTACAGAGGATTTGTACAAAAATGTAAATCTCAGTGGTGACAACTTAGTCATATGTATATGCCTACCTATGGCCATCAAATACATATTTTAGAATAGAAAAGATACTATTTATTCTGAAGATCACATTCCAGATATAAATCAGAAGTAAAACTGACATGGAAGAAGGGAAGAAAGAGTATTACATGCCTTTACATCTTACTGAATGTCTTTTATATCTTGTTTAATAAAAGCTTGTAAATTGATGTCAGTTATTTTCTCTATTGTCTGTATTTAAAGTATAGTTCTAAATATTTAAACATTTTAAAATATATATTTGATTAATACATTTTATGTTTTTCCATCAATTTTTAATTGTATAGCATTCACCTCTCAGGAAATATTATTTGTATTAACAATATCTTTTATAAAAATTTATGTATTTAAATAAAACTACTGTTATATTTTAGAATTGTTTTGTAATTTATAATTTAAATGTTAAAATTTTAGTATATTAAATATAACTAATGTTAATATTAAATATTTTAATTTTTTCAATAACATCTTTAGTTTATCAGCTTATTTAGTAGTGATTCTCCAACTAACGATCACCCTGGAATTTGATAAACAAAAATTTTTTTTTACTCTTCTTATTCTCTAATATCATTTGTAACTAGTTTTAAAGTAACACTGAATTGTTCACACAACAATATCATATAGAATAAAATATAAATCATAAGTCTTTTTGTTTTATTCAAAATGTGGAAATTAACTTACATCTATTTTGTAGTATTTCTGATTATTCTGAAATAATGGTGTGCACCACCATGCCGAGCTAATGTTTGTATTTTTTGCAGAGACAGGGTCACTATGTTACGCAGGCTGGTCTCTAAATCTTGGGCTCAAGCAATCCAACTGGTTCAGTCTTCCAAAGTGCTGGTATTACAGGTGAGAGCCACCACACTTGGTTGAAAAAAAATTTTTTTTGAGCCATTAGGAGAATACTACTTTAAATGAACTGAATAGTGAATAGTAACTACTTTTTAAGATTTAAAATATATGCAACAAATATTTATATTTATCTATATTGCCCCTGTTAACAACAACAACAAAAAAATCAAGAGAAATTCAGTTAATTAAAATCAACTGTTTCTCAGTGAATTAAATATAAATTTATACATCCCATGCATTTCTTAACAATGAGAATATATGCAGAGGAATGTCTCAATTTCATTATTGTGCAAACATCATAGAATGTATTTACATAAAACTGTATTGTGTACTCTACTTGTTTGTATTCTAGCATGGCCTACTTTGGAGAATGTGCTGTTGGGAAAAAAAAAATTCATCTGCAGCTGTAGAATGAAATTAAATATTCTATAAATATCTATTAGGTCCATTTGTTCTAGGGTGTTGTTTATCATCTATATTTCTTTGTTTATATATTTTTTCTGGATGATGTGTACACTACTGAATGTGTGGTGTTTGAAGTCCCCTACTATTAGTGCATGAAGCCTCTCTTTTCAAAACTATTAATACGCTTTATATATGTAGGTGCACTTCTGTCTGGTGCATATATATTTACAATCGTTGTATCCTCTTGTTTAATTGACCACTTTATATAATTACCTTCTTTGTCTTCCTTTTTTACGGTTCTTGGCTTAATTTTTTTTACCTGATTTATAGACAGCTAGTCCTGCACCTTTTTGTTTCTATTAACATGGAATATCTTTTTCCTCCTCTACTTTCAGTCTGTGCATGTCTTTATAGGTAATGTAAGTTTATTTCTAGCATATATTTGGATCTTACCTTTTTATTCACTCAGCCACTCTATATCTTTTAATCATAGAATTGAACCAATTTACATTCAAGATGATGTTTGACAGGTATGTGTTTATTACTCCCTCATTTGTTACTTTTCTTGTTTGCTTTATAGATCCTTTATTTTTTCTCTCTTATTGTCATCTATTGTGATTAATTTTTACCTAGCATTTTTTTCATTACATCTTATGTATTTTCAGTGTGTGTAATATAAGTTTTTACTTTATGGTTACCATTAGGATTAAAAAATCTTTAGTTATTATAGGTTATTTTAAGCTCATAACAACTTGATATTTCAAAGAAAAGTACCAAAAACAATCTCTACGCTTTAATACTATTGCCTCTCACCATATCGTGACCTTTCAAATTTCAATGTAAATGATTTTTTTGTTATCAATCTCTTAACCAATTTCTGTAGCTTTTTTTGTTCGTTTTTAATAGCTTCTCCTTTAGTCTTCGTACTTAAGATATAAGTTGTTTATTTTCCAAAATTATGCTGTTAGTATGTTTTGAAATTGTCTTCTTTCCAACTTATATCAGTGAGGTTTTTTTTTTTTTTTTTTAATTTTAAGCCCAATTTATTCGAATTCACTAGCAGAGCATAAATAAACTTTTTCTGTCAACAGTAATGAAAACAAAAGAGCACCACATTTAGTGAAGCTATTCAATGACAACTTGGATTTCAAACTTAGAGAAAGGAAAACAGGAATAAAAATGCACTTCATTTTAATGTTTACCTTTAACATGGGTAAGTAAACTGGGAAGTAAATCTAGATGACTGTGACTTCCACAACCTCTGGCAGCCTATCCAAGTGCTTTAAGTCTCTTTTTCAACCTCCTCTCCTTTCAGGAGCTGGTATCCTCCCCTCTCAAATCTTACCTTTAAAAAAGAATTGATTAAGTATTGTTGATTTGTTCCTTAGTAGGAAGTTCATTTTTTTGAATGAAACTCCTTCCAAGGTTTTACATATTAAGACTTATTTTTACCATTCTTTTTTTATTTTTATTTTTTAAATTTTAAGTTCTGGGTTACATGTGCAGAACATGCAGTTTTGTTACATAGGTATACACATGCCATCACGGTTTGCCACACTCCTCAACCCGTCACCTCCTACATTAGGTATTTTTCCTAATGTTATCCCTCCCCTAGTCCCCCAACCTCCTACAGGCCCTTGTGTGTGATGTTCCCCTCCCTGTGTCCATGTGTTCTCATTATTCAGCTCCCACTTATGAGTGAGAACATGCAGTGTCTGGATTTCTGATATTGTGATAATTTGCTGAGAGTGATGGTTTCCAGCTTCTTCCATGTCCCTTCATAGCACATGAACTCAACCTTTTTTATGGCTACATAGTATTCCATGGTGTATATGTGCCACATTTTCTTAATTCACCATTGAGTTTTATACCTTCAGATGTTTTCTTGCTGCATGTAAGCATCCCCCTTTTTTTTTCTTTTTTCTTTTTTATTATACTTTAAATTCTAGGGTACATGTACACAATGTGCAGGTTTGTTACATATGTATACTTGTGCCATGTTGGTGTGCTGCACCCATCAACTCGTCAGCACCCATCAACTCATCATTTACATCAGGTATAACTCTCAATGCCATCCCTCCCCCATCCCCCCTCCCCATAATAGGCCCCCGTGTGTGATGTTCCCCTTCCAGAGTCTAAGTGATCTCATTGTTCAATTCCCACCTATGAGTGAGAACATGCGGTGTTTGGTTTTCTGATCTTGCAATAGTTTACTGAGAATGATGTTTTCCAGCTGCATCCATGTCCCTACAAAGGACACAAACTCATCCTTTTTTATGGCTGCATAGTATTCCATGGTATATATGTGCCACATTTTCTTAATCCAGTCTGTCACTGACGGACATTTGGGTTGATGCCAAGTCTTTGCTATTGTGAATAGTGCCGCAATAAACATATGTGTGCATGTGTCTTTATAGCAGCATGATTTATAATCCTTTGAGTATATACCCAGTAATGGGATGGCTGGGTCATATGGTATTTCTAGTTCTAGATCCTTGAATAATCGCCATACTCTTTTCCACAATGGTTGAACCAGTTTACAATCCCACCAGCAGTGTAAAAGTGTTCCTATTTCTCCACATCCTCTCCAGTACCTGTTGTTTCCTGACTTTTTAATGACTGCCATTCTAACTGGTGTGAGATGGTATCTCATTGTGGTTTTGATTTGAATTTCTCTGAAGTATCCCTTTTTTTTAGATTGATTAACTCCCTTGAGAATGTCATATAAGATAGTTTATATATATATAATTATATATATATATAATTTCTTTCAGGTTTTATTTATATGTGAAAGTATTTTTCTCTGCTTCTTGTTTGAAGGATAACTTTGCTGGAGATAGTATTCTTGACTGTTAGTTTTTTTTCCTTCAGCATTTTGAATATAGCATTCCACTCACTCTTAAACTGCAAGATGTCTGCTGAGAAATCTACTAAGAGCCATGTTAAGGTGCCATTGAATGTGATACTTTCTTTTCTCTTGCTTCGTTGAGTATTCTCTCTTTTACTTTGGTTTTTGCTAGTTTGATTATTATGTGTTGGGGATATCATCCTCGAGTTGAATTTCAATGGTGACCTATGAACTTTCTGTATCTGGATGCTGTCGTGTCCAGATTTGGAATTTTTTTAGTATTATTCTCTTGAATATGCAATTTATGCTATTTTCTTTTATTTCCTTTGGAAATTCTAAATATATGGAGGTTAGTAGACTTGATGGCATTCCTTACTTCTGGTAAATCTTCTTCACTCTTTTGAATTATTTGTTTTTTTTCTTTTCGCCACTATGATTGGCTAATTTCATATGTTCTCTCTTTGAGCTCACCAATTCTTTCCTCTGTATGACCAAATCTATTGTTGAAGCTTTCTACTAAGTTTTGCAGTTATTATATACTTCTTTTGTAAGATCTCTACTTGTGTTTAAACAATTCTTTCTATTGTCAGATTTCTCATATCGTTTCTGAGTTGTTTTCTACATTTCCTTTAGTTTTCTAACCACATGTTTTGTGTGATTTTTCTCTGATTTTCTGAAACTTCTTTAAGAAGATTATTCTGAATTATCTATTAGACACTTCATAGATCTTCAGTTCTTCTGGGTCCATTGTTCGAACTTTGTTGGATTCTTTAGTGGACTGAGTTTTCATAATTCTTGCATCTTTATGTTGATGCCTGTACATTTGAAGAGATAACCACTTCTTTCAGATTTACAGGTGCTCTTCTGTCATGTTAGACCTTTACTTCTTAGTACTGGAACTTAAAAGTTAGGTGTTGTTGCTTCCCATTCTGGGAAGTGTTTATACCGAGAATTAGAACTGAAGTGTGGCATCGGAACTAACTCATTGCCCTATCAATGTTTCCCAGTCTGAGGAAGACTTATAGTGAACACTAAAGCTTAAATGCTTCCCTGGAACTATATTGCTGCCCTGCCATTGTTTCCTAGTCTTGATAAGACTTAGCAGGCACTGGGTCTTAGTCTTGACCTTTTACTTGTTTCCAGGCCAGGTAAAGGCTACACAGGAGCACCTAGGCTTTATAGAAAATCAGGCTAGAAATTCAAGTCTTTCTTTGGCCTTGACCTGTGCAGTGCTGTGACACCAACCAGTTTCTTCAAATTGGCATTCCCCACTGATCAAAGTGCTGAACAGTTGCCAAGAGCTGTGCACCCCAGCGGTTGTCCCTAATTTATCTCAGATCGTTCAGCCCTCTTGGGATTCCGATAGTTTTTGTGTGACTGGGAAAAACTGTGCTTCCTGTCAAGATTTCCACACTGGTGAAGAGATTGAGCATCCAACTCCGATTTTCTTCTCTCACCTTGGAAACCATGGGTCTAGGAAAAATTTCTGTGAGTGGCATTATGCCAACATAGGGGAAGGAATGGTACAATCTAAAATCATTATTTATCATACTGGTTGTAACTTCCTTTGATTCTGTGGGCCCAGAAAGTTTCTCTGCTTCTCCCAGGAGTTCTGGTGTATTCAGGATGATTTTCCTGCCTTTGAATAGCTTCTACTTGCATTTTTGACAGGGCAGTATTGCCAGGGGATTTTTTATTACATCATCTTGCTGATGTCACTTTCACCTTCAAATAAATTTATTTCTGAGCACATGATTTATTACTAAAACTTTATTTGATGTATTAGCCTCACACCATGTTATAATATTTTGTTTATATTTGACAAGTTCAAATTAAAAAGGCATATTGCAAGTTACACATGCTACAGAATTGATTTTTCCACTATACATTTTAGGTTTTTCTAAAGTTTAGTTGCTTGTGGTGAATGAACCCTCTTACTCATCTTAACTAAAGTATGTTGACACGATAGCTGCTTCTCGATTCCTTTACAATTGGTTATTTTAGTGTTTCAGCTACAGTATATATCTATGTTTTCACACGTTTCTGCCCTAAAATATTTGGGAATAAAAGTTTTTAGCAACAATATTTTTTGAGAAATTCTCTTCTAAGATGTTGAAAATCAACATTTATTGAATAATAATAACAATGTGGCTTTACAATGCAATAACATTTGCACACAATATAATGATAAGATACATATATTTATTTATAACAAAAACAACGCCTGCACTTTCTCCATAATCCAAGTCTTTGGGAAGAATGACCAGCGCCTTTGAAAAACCTTTAAATGGCTATTCATGGTGAATTGATGTGCATTGTGGCATTAAATGAACAACCTTCACCAGTAATAATAATTAACCCAGTCACCACATATTAGAATTACATATATCCCATAGTATGCTTTGCATGGTACACTTAATGTTTCACAGACCCTCCTCAATGGCATTTATGTAGGTACACTTAATATTTCTATTTTTTCTGATGAGAATATTAAGTCTTAGAAAGGTTAGGTTTTTCAAGGCCTTAGTTGCAACTTGTACTTGAAACCATAGTCTTACTATAGGGCCTGTGATTTAAACTACTTTGATCATTGTCTTGCAAAACTGTTCCTTGATATATGTGTTACATTTACCTTATATGTATGTTTTATTCTCTAAATTTATGTAGGCTGACTATATATGGAAGTTAAAACAACAGTCATTATTTTAGACATTTAAAACTTGAATAACACAAGTCTTTTCATTCTCAACCAATATCTTTGCAAGCCATAAAATGATTGGCAGTTTTATTAGTTTGAATATAGGTTAGTCTGAATATAGTGGTTTTCAAAGCCACTTTGTAACAAAGTGGCTTAAGAATATAGCGGCCTTGAAAGATGGAAATTATTCCTCTAACATACGATTCCAGGTAGAATTTCATGCAGGGCTGAAATGCTGTATAAAATTAAGAACCTAGATTCTAGGTGAGTTATAACTGGCGGTCTGAAGTGGCCGGTGATCTTGTAATCGTAAGTGCATTTAGAAAGGGAAAACGAGAAAGTACAAAGGAATGATTTTTTTTTTATCATTATCGAATAATGATCATGATCATGAGGGCATGCTCCAGAAAAACTATGCATTTTCTAAACTCTTATTCTTTTTGCGAGAATATAATCCCCTGGTCACATACAGGCAAAAGAGGTAATAAATAACCTTTTGTTGAAAAGCCTACTGCACAGCTAAAAATTCTGTTTTAAAGAAAGACAATCATAATTTATAAGATCTGACTTGAACATATCTTTTAATGATTGATAATATGTCTCCTTCAAATCAATATCAAAATGTTGAGAAATGAAATTATTTTTCAAATTCCAACAAACAGGTCTCTAGCAAGTAATTACTACAAGGCTTTTTAAAATGTATTATCAGACTCTACTTTCTTCTATTTTAGAACCCACAATGGGAACATTAGGAGGCATCTTAAGTATTATTTCTTTTGCTTCAGTTTGTCTTCTTTTTAAACTAATTATGCGCTCACTGAAAATTAAGCAGGTTAAATAGTGAGGAAGAGAGAGAATAATTAATTCATTTGTTTATTCAGTAATATGAATTTAGGCTTATTAAATGGCATACATTTTTCTGGATAGTGGTGAGGCAGTAGTTAAGAAACACAAATTTCCTACTCTTATAGAATTTACATTTCATAAAAAACCAAAGAGAAAATAAACTAGTAAACAAAGAGAGCTATATATCATAATAGAAAATGAAGCAAGTGCCGGGGGAAGGGTGCTATTTGATAGGGGTTCATTAGGGAAATCCTACTAATATTGTGATATGTGAGCAGAGACCTAAAGGGAGAAGGAAAGTAAGTCAAACAAACATCTGAGGGAACAAAATTTCAAGCAAAGGGAATAGAAGGGGTAAAAGACCTGAGGAATAAGTGTATTTATAATATCTGAGAGTGAGAAAGGAGACAAGATGTGTCACTTATAAACAATTTGAGGGGAAAGGAGGGAGTAGATGAGTTCATAGAAAGAAAAGGGAGGCTGGTCATGGTGGCTCATGCCTGTAATCCCAACTATTTGGGAGGCCGAGGAGGGTGGATCACAAGGTCAGGAGATTGAAACCATCTTGGCCAACATGGTGAAACCCCGTCTCTACTAAAATTAAAAAAAAAAAAAAAACTAACCAGACAGGGTGGCACTTGCCTGTAGTCCCAGCTACTTGGGAGGCTGAGGCAGGGGTATCACTTGAACCTGGGGGCAGTGGTTGCAGTGAGTCGTCGTGCCGCTGCACTCCAGCCTGGCGACAGAGCAAGACTGTTGGAAGAAAGAAAGAAGGAAAGAAAGAAAAGAAAGGAAAGAAAGGAAAGAAAGGAAGAAAGGAAGAAAGGAAGGAAGAAAGGAAGAAAGGAAGAAAGGAAGAAAGGAAGAAAGGAAGAAAGGAAGGAAGGAAGGAAAGAAAGAAAGAAAGAAAGAAAGAAAGAAAGAAAAGAAAGAAAAGAAAAGAAAAGAAAAGAAAGAAAGAAAGAAAGAGAACCCTATAGAATGGGAGAACATTTTGGCAATCTACCATCTGGACAAAGGGCTAATATCCAGAACCTACAAAGAACTCAAACAAATTTACAAGAAAAACAAACAACCCCATCCAAAAGTGGGCAAAGGATATGAACAGAGATTTCTCAAAAGAAGACACATTCATACAGCCAACAGACACATGAAAAAAATGCTCATCATCACTGGCCATCAGGAGAATGCAAATCAAAACCACAATGAGATACCATCTCACACCAGTTAGAATGGCGATCATTAAAAAAGTCAGGAAACAACAGGTGCTGGAGAGGATGTGAGAAATAGGAACACTTTTAATTGTTGGTGGATTGTAAACTAGTTCAACCATTATGGAAAACAGTATACATTCCTCAAGGATCTAGAACTAGATGTACCCATATGACCCAGCCATCCCATTACTGGGTATATACCCAAAGGATTCTAAATCATGCTGCTATAAAAGACACATGTCATCGCATGTTTTTATTGTGGCACTATTCACAATAGCAAAGACTTGAATCAACCCAAATGTCCATCCGACAGACTGGATTAAGAAATGTGGCACATATACACCAAGGAATACTATGCAGCCATAAAAAGGATGAGTTTGTGTCCTTGTAGGGACATGGATGCAGCTGGAAACCACCATTCTTAGCAAACTATCACAAGAACAGAAAACCAACACCGTGATGTTCTCACTCATAGGTGAGAACCGAACCATGAGATCACTTGACTCAGGAAGGGGAACACACAATCGGGCCTATCATGGGGAGGGGGCAGGGGGGAGGGATTGCATTGGGAGTTATACCTGATGTAAATGATGAGTTGATGGGTGCTGACGAGTTGATGGGTGCAGCACAGCAACATGGCACAAGTATACATATGTAACAAACCTGCACGTTATGCACATGTACCCTAGAACTTAAAGTATAATAATAATAAAAAATAAATAAATGAATAAGTAAATAAAAGAAAGAAGCTTTCAGAGAAAAATAAAAAATAAAAAAGAAAGTCACTAACAATAAATGGGTCAATTCAGCCAGAGAATATAATGATTTTAAGAATATATGAACCCAACATGGGAGCATCCAGATATAAAAGTAAAATATTATTAGAACTAAGGAGAGAGCAAGGGCTCAATGAAATAATAGCTGGAGATTTCAACACTCCACTTTCAGCATTGGACAGACCTTCCAGACAGAATGTTGGTGAGAATGCAAAGTAGTACAACCACTATAAAAGACAGTGTAGAAATTCCTTAAAGAACTAAAAATAAATCTACTCGTTGATGTAGCAATTCTGCTACGAGATATCTATCCAGAGGAAAATAAGTCATTATACGAAGAAGATACTTGCATGCACATGTTTGCAGCAGCATAATTTGCAATTGGTAAAATATGGAACCATCCCAAATGCCCATCAATCAACGAGTGGATAAAGAAAATGTGGTATATACATATAACATGGAATACTACTCAGTCATAAAAATGAATGAAATAATGACATTCACAGCAATCTGAATAAAATCTGAGACTATTCTAAGTGAAGTAGCTCAGGAATGGAAAACCAAACATTGTATATTCTCACTCATACGTGAGAGATAAGCTATGAGTATGTAAAGGCAAACATTGAATTTTGGGGTCCTGGGGGAAAGGGCTGGGGGTGGTAAGGGATAAAATACTACATATCAGTTATAGTGTACACTGTTCAGGTGATAAGTGCACCAAGATCTCACAAATCACCACTAAAGAACTTATTTATGTAACCAAACACCACCTGTTCCTCAAAAACCTATTGAAGTAAAAACAAAACAAAAATGTTTTAACGTTTTCAAAAGAATACATTACAAAAATCCTTCATCATGACCAAGTGAGATTTATTCTTGGGATGAAGGGGTGGTCCAACATACAGAAATCAAACAACGTGATATATCATATTAACAGAATGAAGGATAAATACAGTATGATAATTTTAATTGACGCTGAAAAAGCATTTGATAAATTTTAACATTTTAGCCCCCTTTACTCATACACCAGTTATTCTCAATTTACAGGGCGAGACCTATTAAGGTAATAAATTACAGTGTCAGATGACATTGGAAGGATTTCCTGGCACTAGGAACACAAAACATTTTGCAGTTATGTGTGGTTACAAAATAAAATTACCTAAACTGCTTTGGTTGGCTTTTTAGTTACAGTGTCTTATGTTTTGTGAAGTGCCAAACCATGTTAATACGTAATATATAATTGTAAGGTTTATCAAAAAGGCACATAGGTTTTACAAAGGTAAGAAATATTGCAGTATCTTCTACTATACACCACAAAAAGACACTTCTCTATATAAAGGTTGCCTAATTTTTTCCTGGTATCAAAATGAGTCTGGAAGATGAAGCAGACTCATATTTTGTGGAAAACAGTACTGAGTGATATAAGTACAGAAAGAAAGGGAGTGAAAGATCCCTTGGCACAGAGACAGAGTAGGGTAAACATAAGAGGAAGTCCCAGATACATCTGTGAAAACCCAAAGCATTTTCTCCATTTCAGATATGTGGTTGCTGGTGCTTGAGAGACAGTTTGAAAAAGGCCAAATGGCCAAGTAGGGTGTTGCACAAATTTATCACTTTATTAACTGCATATTGAGCAAATTCTTAGTTTCAATTGTATTAAACTAAAACTAACCACTGAATAAAACAAACTAATATATTTTAATAGTAAATAGAATTTCCAAACCATTTTTAAACTTCCCTTTGCTGTGTAGAATAATTAGCATTGTAGGAATTGATTTGCAGTTACATGAACCAAAGAAACAAACAAACAAAAAATTCCTGACCTAAAGATACTGTCCCAGAGTGTGTTGTATACTATGAATCTTCTTTCTATGAAGGTGTGGTCTCCTTTTTGCCAAAGCACATAAATATACAGCTATTACTTTGTGAAATTAATTTGTAGCGTAAAAATGATTCCAAGATGTTACATGTAGCTTTGACAAAGAGCACTATAACTTTGGGTGCTCATTTCACTTCTAAATGTTTCCTTTCATATGAAATATCATGTTAATATTTACCTATCTCATCAGGTAGCTGTGAGAAGCAAATAAGAAAAACATAGTTGTTCACCAGTTACTTACCTCGTATTCTTTCTTTGATTTGTAGTAGGGAGTCATTTACCCTATTCCAGTAGAGCTGCAGTAAAACTGCACCTACATTTTGAAAGGTCATAGCCTCTGCACTCTGATCAGTTCCAGACACACTAGATACCTATGTAGTGGACTTTTCTGGGGAGACACTTCACAGCACTGGGCCCCTGGAGGCCTAGGATCTGAGCCAGGAGCTGCACTTACACAGGTCTAAGGGAATTTCTGTTGGGGTGAACTTAAACATTCTTCTCCACACTTGACTCCCCATTCTGGACAGAGAATATTAAATGATTTATTAAATTGAAAATCTAAGTAAAATAACCCTGGAGCTCTCTCTCAGCATCTACTAGCAGCAAGCCATATAAATTCTCATTGGGAGAGTGTTGTGGGTGCCTCTGTGTGCTCATTTTATCTAAAAGGTTTCAATTCATGAAAAGAAAATTACTAAGTCCACTTTGAACACAAAATCAGAATTTCCTATCTAGTTTTGCTTTGATTATTTAATTACTGTGCCATTTTTCAATTGGCTTAGAATTTAGAGAGTATATATTTTTAATTTTTCTGTACAGAAACTCCTGTGTTTAGAAACAAATAGCACCTGTAATAAAAATATATATACTATCAAGTTTTGCTTGTTTTGAGTTTCATATAAATTGAATCACAGTGTACATATTCTCCTGACTTGCTTATATTGTACTTT
Source organism: Papio anubis (assembly GCF_008728515.1). Lineage (NCBI taxonomy): Eukaryota > Metazoa > Chordata > Mammalia > Primates > Cercopithecidae > Papio > Papio anubis. Next base: position 128,855,775 of record NC_044977.1, read on the forward strand.
CTATTTGTGATATCACCTACATGGATGTACATAATGTGACTTCATTTTGTTTTGTGAATATATTAAACAAAAGTACCAGTAAACTACAAGAAGATATTCAAATATCATATATCGTTACCATAATATTAATTATTCTTATTATATTAATTATTATTGTAGTATGTTATTATTTTTATGTTATATAACATTTATATATAAACATATTTTATATATTATATATAACATGCATATATCATTATATTATATTATTATAATATATAATATATAGTCATATTTATAGGTTTCTATAACATATAATATATAATATGTACTATGTAATATATACTATATATTTTCTATATAATATACGATAAATTATATATAAAATAAAAAATATATAGATATGTATTATTAAATATATAATAAATTATATATAATATATAATAAAATACAATACATTATTATAAAGATTATAACATATAATATATTTTATATATAAAATATATAATATATAATATACAACATATATATAAAATGTTTATATATTACAATATATATACATAAAATATAATAAAATAATAATATAATGACACATATTTTATAGTTATTTTATAACCACAATATATATTATATATATTACATAATATATAATATAATAATATACTATACATTGGGTATTATTATATTATATAATTACATATTATATATTATATTAATATTAATAATATTACTATATTTTCCTCTAGCTTTCAATCCCAGCACTCTAATAAAACTGCTTTTATTACAAAAGCCAATGTCCCTGTCCCCTACATTGTTAAATTCAATATATCTAGACTTCTTTATTTGAACCACCAGTCAGTATTTGGGGCAGTTGGTCATTTCTTCTTTCTTAGCACCTTTCTTTACTTGGTTTCCGGAATATCACACTTATTTTATTGTTTTCCCACATTACTGCAGAGCTCAGATCATTCCTTTTCTTCTGTAGAACGTGTGGGGAATGCAACATCTTGAGAAAAGATGGAACATGCAGGAAAAGCCCAGTCTCTACTCCAGTTCTCCTTAGGAACAAGGTGTTCTTCAATGCTTTAGCCTAGTGAATACTGTTATGAAGAGGGATCAAAACTAGGGTGGCTGCTTGCTGAGTTCCCTTACTTATAGTGAAAATGGGACATGTGCAGTTAAAAATCCATCTATCCTGGGCAGCATTCTGAGGCCTTGGATGGCCAGCTCACAATGAATCCTAAGTTTCAGTTGTTTCTTGCTCCCTTTGTGTAAGCAGTAATCTGTTTCATATAACTTGTGTTCTGTCTTACCAGATTCAGACAGTTATAAACCTGTGCTCAGTGAAACTGATTCACTCTTTCCTATACTCCTTTACTGGAGTCCACTTCTATTAAAAATGACGCTGGTCAAAGCCATATAATTCTCTTTCTGAACTAGTTTACAACACCCCCTATCTGCAACATCTGCTCCTCCCTCATTGCTTCTAAACCACAGCCATTCTACCTTTCTTAGTTCAAAGCTGGCAGAATGATTCTTAAAATCTTTCATTACATATATGCTTTAAGTTCTAGGGTACATGTGCATAATGTGCAGGTTTGTTACATATGTATACATATGCTACGTTATGTGCTTTTCGCACCCATTAACTCGTCATTTACATTAGGTATATCTCCTAATGCTATCCCTTCTCCCTCCCCACCCCACAACAGGCCCCCTGTGTCTGATGTTCCCTTCCTGTGTCCAAGTGATCTCATTGTTCAGTTCCCACCTATGAGTGAGAGACCATGGTGTGTTTTGGGTTTTCTGTCCTTGCACAGTTTGTTGAGAATGATGGTTTCCAGCTTCATCCATGTCCTTACAGAAGACATGAACTCATCCTTTTATGGCTGCATCAGACCCATGGTATATATGTGCCACATTTTCTGATCCAGACTACCATTGATGGACATTTGGCTTGGTTTCAAGTCTTTGCTATTGTGAATAGTACCGCGAATAAACATATGTGTGCCTGTGATTTTAGAGCAGCATTTACAATCCTTCGAGTATATACCCAGTAATGGATGTATAATCAAAAGGTATTTCCAGTTCCAGATCCTTGAAGAATTCCCACACTGTCTCTCACAATGGTTGAACTAATTTATATCCTAACAATGTAAAATTTTCCTATTTCTCCACATCCCTTCCAGCACCTGTTGCTTCTGACTTTTATTTATTTATTTATTTTATTTATTTATTTATTTTTATTATTATATTCTTTAAGTTCTAGGGTACCTGTGCATAACATGCAGGTTTGTTACATATGTATACTTGTGCCATGTTGCTGTGCTGCACCTATCAACTCGTCAGCACCCATCAACCTGTCATTAACATCAGGTATAGCTCCCAATGCAATCCTCTCCCCTGCCCCCTCCACATGATAGGCCCCGGTGTGATGTCTCCTTCCTGAGTCCAAGTGATCTCATTGTTCAGTTCTCACCTCCATGAGTGAGAACATGCGGTGTTTGGTTTTCTGTTCTTGTGATAGTTTGCTAAGAATGAGTTTCCAGCTGCATCCATGTCCCTACAAAGGACACAACTCATCCTTTATGGATGCATAGTATTCCATGGTGTATATGTGCCACATTTTCTTAATCCAGTCTGTGACTGGGATGGACATTTGGGTTGATTCCAAGTCTTTACATAGGAATAGTGCCGCTAATAAACATATGTGCATGTGTCTTTATAGCAGCATACTTAGAATCCTTTGGGTATATACCCAGTAATGGGATGGCTAGTCATATGGTACATCTAGTTCTTAGATCCTGAGAAATCGCCATACTGTTTTCCATAATGGTTGAACTAGCTTTACAATCCCACCAACAGTGTAAAAGTGTTCCTAATTCTCCACATCCCTCTCCAGCACCTGTTGTTTCCTCTTTTGACTTTTTAATGATCGCCATTCTAACTGGTGTGAGATGGTATCTCATTGTGGTTTTGATTTGCATTTCTGATGGTCAAAAGAAGATGAGCATTTTTTCATGTATGTCTGTTGGCTGTATGAATGTCTTCTTTGAGAAATCTCTGTTCATATCCTTTGCCCACTTTTTGACAAGTTGTTTGTTTTTTCTTGTAAATTTGTTTCTGAGTTCTTTGTAGGTTCTGGATATTAGCCCTTTGTCGATGAGTAGATTGCAAAAATGTTCTCCCATTCTGTAGGTTGCCTGTTCACTCTTGATGGTAGTTTATTTTGCTGTGCAGAAGCTCTTAGCTTAATGAGATCCCATTTGTCAATTTTGGCTTTTGCTGCTGTTAGCCGGGTGTTTTAGATTACGAAGTCTTTGCCCATGTCTATGTCCTGAATGGTATTACCTAGGTTTTCCTCTAGGGTTTTTATGGTATTAGGTCTAACATTTAAGTCTCTAATCCACCTTGAATTAATTTTTCATAAGGAGTAAGGAAAGGATCCAGTTTCAGCTTTCTACTTATGGCTAGTCAATTATCCCAGCACCATTTATTAAATAGGAATCCTTTTCCATTTCTTGTTTCCTCTCTCTAGGTTTGTCAAGGATCGATGACTGTAGATGTGTGGTGTTATTTCTGAGGACTCTCTTCTGTTCCATTGGTCTATATCTCTGTTTTGGTGTACCAGTACCATGCTGTTTTGCTAACAGCCTTGTAGTATAGTTTGAAGTCAGAACATTGATGCTCCAGCTTTGTTCTTTGACTTAGGATTGTCTTGGAGATTCGGGCTCTTTTTGGTTCCATATGAACTTTTAAAGCAATTTTTTTCCAATTCTGGAGAGAAACTCATTGGTAGCTTGATGGGGATGGCATTGAATCGATACATAACCTTGGGCAGTATGGCCATTTTCACGATATTGATTCTTCCTATCCATGAGCATGGTATGTTCTTCCATTTTTGTGTCCTTTCATTTCACTGGAGCAGTGGTTTGTAGTTCTCCTTGAAGAGGTCCTTTACATCCCTTTGTAAGTTGGATTCCTAGGTATTTGATTCTCTTTTTTGAAGCAATTGTGAATGGAAGTTCATTCATGATTTGCCTCTCTGTCTGTTACTGGTGTATAAGAATGCTTGTGATTTTTGCACATTAATTTGTATCCTTAGACTTTGCTGAAGTTGCTTATCAGCTTAAGGAGAGTTTGGGCTGAGACAATGGGGTTTCTAAATATACAATCATGTCATCTGCAAAGAGGGACAATTTGACTTCTTCTTTTCCTAACTGAATTCCTTTGATTTCTCTGCCTGATTGCCCTAGCCAGAACTTCCAACATTATGTTGAATAGAGTGGTGAGAGAGGGCATCCCCACCTCAGCTAGTTTTCAAAGGAATTTTTCCAGTTTTGCCCATTCGGTATGATATTGGCTGTGGGTTTGTCATAAATAGCCTATTATTTTGAGGTAATGCCTCCATCAATACCGAATTTTATTTTTCTGAGAGTTTTTAGCATGAAGGGCTGTTGAATTTTTTGTCAAAGTTTCCTTTTCTGCATCTATTGAGATAATCATGTGGTTCTTGTCTTTGGTTCTGTTTATATGCTGGATTATGTTTATTGATTTGTGAATGTTGAACCAGCCTTTGCATCTCAAAGATGAAGCCTCCACTTGATCATGGTGGATAGTTTTTGATGTGCTGCTGGATCCAGTTTGCCAGTATTTTATTGGAGGATTTTTGCATCGATGTTCATCAGGATATTGGTCTGGGGTAAATTGTCTTTTTTTGTTGTGTCTCTGCTACAGGCTTTGGTATCAGGGATGATGTTGGCCTCATAAAATGAATTAGGGAGATTCTTTTCTATTGATTGAATAGTTTCAGAAGGAATGGTTCCAGCTCCTCCTTGTACCTCTGGTAGAATTCAGCTGTGAATCCATGTGGTCCTGACTTTTTTTTCGCTTCGTAGGCTATTAATTATTGCCTCAATTTCAGAGCCTATTGGTCTATTCAGGGATTCAACTTTTCCTGGTTTAGTCTTGAAGAGTGTAAGTGTCCAGGAAATTATCCATTTCCCTTTCTAGATTTTCCAGTTTATTTTCAAGATTTTTCTTCATTTCAACTTTGGTGAATCTGGTAATTATGTGTTTTGGTGTTTATTCTCCTCGAGGAGTATCTTTGTATGCTTCCTCTGTACTTCTGATTTGAATAAGCTGGCCTGCCTCTAATAGGGTTGGGGAAGTTCTCCTGATGATATCCTGAAGAGTGTTTTCCAACTTGGTTCCATTTTCCCCCACTTTCGCTTCCTGACTTTTTAATGAGCACCATTCTAACTGGTGTGAGATGATAATCTCATTAGGGTTTTGATTTGCATTTCTCTGATGGCTGTTGATGATGAGCATTTTCATTTGTTCATCGGCTTCATGAATGTCTTTTTTTGGTGAAGTATCTGTTCATATCCTTTGCCCACTTTTTGATGGGGTTGTTTGCTTTTTATCTTGTAAATTTATTTGAGTTCTTTTGTAGATTCTGGATATTAACCTTTGTCAGATGAGTAGATTGCAAAAATTCTTTTCTGATCTCCGTAGGTTGACTACTGTTTACTCTGATGGTAGTTTCTTTACAGTAGAGGCTCTTTCATTTTAATTAGATCCCATTTGTCAATTTTGGCTTTTGTTGCCATTAAGCTTTGGTGTTTTAGACGTGAAGTCCTTGCCCATGCCTATCCGAATGGTATTGCCTTGGTTTTCTCTAGGTTTTGCGATTTTAGATCTAACATTTAAGGCTTTAACTATCTTGGAATTAATTTTTTGTATAAGGTGTAAGGAAGGGATCCAGTTTCAGCTTTCTACATATGGCTAGCCAGTTTTCCCAACACCATTTATTAAATAGGGAATCCTTTTCTTCCCCATTGCTTGTTTTTGTTGGATTTGTCAAAGATCAGATGGTTGTAGATGTGTGGTATTATTTCTGAGGGCTCTGTTCGGTTCCATTGGTCTATATCTCTGTTTTGGTACCAGTACCATGATGTTTTGGTTACTGCAGCTTTGTACTATATTTTGAAGTCAGGTAGCGTGATGTCTCCAGCTTTGTTCTTTTGGCTTAAGGTTGACTTGGCAATGCAGGCTCTTTTTTGTTTCCATATGAACTTAAAGTAGTTTTTTTCCAATTCTATGAAGAAAGTCGTTGGCAGCTTGATGGGGATGTCATTGAATCTATAAATTACCTTAGGCAGTATGGCCATTTTCATGATATTGATTCTTCCTGTACATGACCATGGAATATTCTTCCATTTGTTTGTGTTCTCTTCTATTTCATTGAGCAGTGGTTTGTAGTTCACCTTGAAGAGGTCCTTCACACCCCCTTATAATTGGGATTTCTAGGTATTTTATTCTCTTTGAAGCAATTATGAATGGGAGTTCACTCATGATTTGGCTCTTTGTTTGTCTGTTACCGGTATATAAGAATGCTTGTGATTTTTGCATATTGATGTTTGTTTCCTGAGACTGCTGAATTTGTTTCTAAGCTTAAGAAGATTTTGGGCTGAGACAATGGGATTTTTTAACTATACAATCATATCATCTGCAACAGGAACAATTTGACTGAGAATAGAACCGAGTTGGAAAACACTCTTCAGGATATTATCCAGGAGAACTCCTCCTACCTAGCAAGACAGGTCAACATTCAAATTCAGGAAATACAGGGAACACCACAAAAATACTCCTCGAGAAGAGCAACTCCAAGATACATAATTGTCAGATTCACCAAAGATGAAATGAAGGAACAAATGTTAAGGGCAGCCAGAGAGAAAGGTCAGGTTACCCACAAAGGGAAGCCCATCAGACTAACAGCAGATTTCTCAGCAGAAACTCTGTAAGCTGAGAGTGCTTCTGTAAGAAGAGAGTGGGGGCCAATATTCAACATTCTTAAAGAAAATAATTTTCAACCCAGAATTTCATATCCAGCCAAACTAAACTTCATAAATGAAGGAGAAATAAAATCCTTTACAGAAAAGCAAATGCTGAGATATTTTTTGTCACCACCAGGCCTGCCCTACAAGAGCTCCTGAAGGAAGCGCTAAACATGGAAAGGAACAACCAGTACCAGCTACTGCAAAAACATGCAAAATTGTAAAGACCTTCAATGCTGGAAAGAAACTGCATCAACTAACGAGCAGAATAACCAGCTAACATCGTAATGACAGGATCAAACTCACACATAACAATATTAACCTTAAATGTAAATAGGCTAAATGCTCCAATTAAAAGATACAGACTGGCAAATTGGATAAAGAGTCAAGACCCATCAATATGCTCTATTCAGGAGACTCATCTCACATGCAGAGACATACATAGGCTCAAAATAAATGGATAGGGGAAGATCTACCAAGCAAATGGAAAACAAAAAAAGGCAGGGGTTACAATCCTGTCTCTGATAAAACAGACTTTAATTCAACAAAGATCAAAAGAGACAAAGAGGGTCATTACATAATGGTAAAGGGATCAATTCAACAGGAAGGGCTAACTATCCTAAATATATATGCACCCGACAAGGAGCACTCAGATTCATAAAACAAGTCCTTAGAGACCTACAAAGAGACTTAGACTCCCACACAATAATAATGGGAGACTTTAACACCCCACTGTCAACATTAGACAGATCAATGAGACAGAAAGGTAAAAAGGATATACAGGAATTGAACTCAGCTCTGCACCAAGGGAACCTAATAGACATCTACAGAACTCTCCACCCCAAATCCACAGAATATACATTCTTCTCAGCACCACATAGCACTTAATCCAAAATGGACCACATAGTTTGAAGTAAAACACTCCGCAGCAAGTGTAAAAGAACAGAAATTATAACAAACTGTCTCTCAGACCACAGTGCAATCAAATTAGGACTCAGGATTAAAAAACTCATTCAAAACCATACAACTACATGGAAACTGAACAACTTGCTACTGAATGACTACTGGGTACGTAATAAAATGAAGGTAGAAATAAAGATGTTCTTTGAAACCAATGAGAACAAAGACACAACATACCAGAATCTCTGGGACACATTTAAAGCAGTGTGTAGAGGGCAAGTTATAGCACTAAATGTCCATAAGAGAAAGCAGGAAAATTCTAAAATTGACGCCCTACTGTCACAATGAAAAGAACTAGAGAAGCAAGAGCAAACACATTCAAAAGCTAGCAGAAGGCAAGAAATAACTAAGATCAGAGTGGAACTGAAGGCGATAGAGAGACCAAAGATCCTTCAAAAAAGCAATGAATCCAGGAGCTGGATTTTGGAAAACATCAAATTGATAGGCCACTAGCAAGACTAACAAAGAAGAAAAGAGAGAGGATCAAATAGATGCAATAAAAAGTGATAAAGGGGATATCACCACCGACCCCACAGAAATACAAACTGCCATCAGAGAATACTATAAACACCTCTACGCAAATAAACTAGAAAATCTAGAATAAATGGATAAATTCCTGGACACATACCCCCTCCCAAGACTAAACCAGGTAGAAGTTGAATCTATGAATAAAACAATAATAGGCTCTGAAATTGAGGCAATAATTAATAGCCTACCTACCAAAAAAAGTCCAGGACCAGATGGATTCACAGCCGAATTCAATCAGAGGTACAAAGAGGAAATTGTACCATTCCTTCTAAAACTATTCCAGTCAATAGAAAAAGAAGGAACTCTCCTTATTTCATTTTATGAGGCCAGCATCATCCTGATACCAAAACCTAGCAGAGACACAACAACAAATAGAATTTTAGACCATTATCCCTGATGAACATTTATGCGAAAATCCTCAATATAATACTGGCAAACCAAATTCAGCAGCACATCAAAAAGCTTATCAATCAGGATCAAGTCAGCTTCATCCCTGGGATGCAAGGCTGGTTTAACATTGATTACATTTAATCAATAAATGTAATCCAGCACATAAACAGAACCAATGACAAAAACCACATGATTATCTCAATAGAGGCAGAAATGGCCTTTGACAAAATTCAATAGCCCTTCATGTTAAAAACTCTCAATAAACTAGTATTGATGGAATGTATCTCAAAATAATAAGAGCTATTTATGACAAACCCACAGTCAATATCATACTGAATGGGCAAACACAGGAAGCATTCCCTTTGCAAACCAGCACAAGATAAAGGTGCCTGAAAACCGGCACAAGACAAGTATGCCCTCTCTCACCTATTCAACATAGGGTTGGAAGTTCCGGCCAGGACAATCAGGCGAGAGAAAGAAATAAAATGTATTCAGTTAGGAAACAATGAAGTCAAAGTGTCCCTGTTTGCAGATGACATGACTGTATAATTAGAAAATCCCATCATCTCAGCCCCAAATCCCCTTAAGCTGATAAGCAACTTCAGCAGAGTCTCAGGATACAAAATTAATGTGCAAAAATCACAAGCATTCTTATACACCAATAACGGACAAACAGACAGTGAATACCCATTCACAATTGCTTCAAAGACTATAAAATACCTAGGAATCCAACTTACAAGGGATGTGAAGGACCTCTTCAAGGAGAACTACAAACTACTGCTCAACGAAATAAAAGAGGACACAAACAAATGGAAGAACATTCCATGCTCTTGGATAGGAAGAATCAATATTGTGAAAATGGCCACACTGCCCAAGTTAATTTATAGATTCAATGCCATCCCCATCAAACTACCAATGACTTTCTTCATAGAATTGAAAAAAAAAAAAGGAAAAAAAGCTTATCCACCATGATCCACCATGATCAAGTGGGCTTCATCTTTGGGATGCAAGGCTGGTTCAACATACGCAAATCAATAAACGTAATCCAGCATATAAACAGAACCAAAGACAAAAACCACAGGATTATCTCAATAGATGCAGAAAAGGCCTTTGACAAAATTCAACAGCCCTTCATGCTAAAAACTCTTGATAAATTAGGTATTGATGAGCCGTATCTCAAAATAATAAGAGCTGTTTATGACAAACCCACAGCCAATATGATTCTTTAAAAAATCTTAATCAGATTATATCTCTCTTCTAGCTAAAGCCCTTCAAGGACATCCACACACTTGACGGTAAAAGTTTAAGTCTATACAATGGCCTAGAAGTCTCCACATGATTCAGCACTTAACTATTCCTCTGAGCTCATTTCCAGTACTCTCCCCATCCATCCCTTTGCTGCACTGGCTTTGTGGCTGTTCCTTGAAGACAGAAGTTTCCTTCCTGCCTTGGGGTCTTTACACCCCTTTAAGTGCCACACAATTTTGCCAGGTATTTCTCTGTGTAACTTCAACTCCAGCTTCTTAATAATTTATTCATGTATTACTTGTTCTGTTTTTGTTTGTCTAATTCAACTCTCATCCGCGTGTTGGCACTTTTAATTTCTCTTATTATTATCTACCTTTTAAAAATTTATTTGAAAATAGCCTTATGACATACAATGAGTATTGTGGATTTCATGCTCTCCATTTTTAAACCAGAAAGTCTAAAAAGTCTCAGCTTTTTATTTCTTTTGTTCACTGAAATATCTCAATACCTGAAAATGCCTGGACATCATGGTTACTAGAACAATAGTTATTGAATAAAGTTCCCTTAGCATGACTTTATTTATATAATATTCTTCTTGACCTAATTGCCCCATATAACTTTTTTGAATTACTTGTGTATGTGTTCTTTTAATATGCCTTGTGCTTATTAGTGTACTATAACAATGACGTAGTTTTTTATACTGTGTGAAGTCATGCTCAATAAAAGAACCCAAAGCTGACAGCTTTCACCAAGAAATTGAATTATATGGTGATATGTTTGTATCTTACTTTCAGGGTTATTGATATTGCTTATCATGAAAGTTTAGTTAACACAAATAGATGCTTTGACTCATGAATCATTAATTTGAAGAAGACTTATTCTGTCTCTGCCTTCATCCTGTATCTTTATTTTCTACTGATTTTTTTATATATATCTTGTTATAACAGCAGAGGCATCAAGTGTATATTCTAGAATTAGAGTACTGCCTAAATCCCAGATTTAGTACATTTTTGCTGTGTGTCCTTGGGCCATCTACTCCATATCACTATGTCTCAAATTCTACATATGGAAATTACAGATAAGAATTTTATATCTCGCAAGATTTTTCTGAATATTAAATGAGTTATTATATGTAAAGCACTTAAGGAGTGTCTGACACAGAGTAGTTGCTAATGATTAATATGTACCTTACATTAAATTAATTACATTTCCTGTTTATTGCTACAGTATCTGAATCTTCCAGCATCCTACATGTTTTAAATTAAATTCCATTATTCCCTCAGAACACTTACTCAGCGAAAACAGGTAAGAAATGAGTCTTCAGAGATTTAATAATATAATTTACTTTCTCTTTTATAATTTAAATAAATATTACTTATGCTTTTGTGATGTTGTGAGCCTCTCTCTCCTCTTCCTCTTCCTTTCACTCTGTCTCAAACCTGAGTATTCTATGTTTACCAAGGTTGATTTTCTTTGCCATCAATATATTTCACCAGGGTAATTATTTTTTCAGATACTGTAGCTATAGGTAGAGAATTTTTAATCTTCCCATTGAGTGGAGGCCTCTCTTTTTTTGAGTTTAAAAACAGGTATAAATATCTCAATGCTGACAGATAAACATCTTTTGAAAAAAAAATGTTAACATAGTTTGTGAGAAAAATCACTAGGCTTCCTAAGCGGTTCTGGCTAAGGGCATTATTGTTTAATATTGTAAAACCTGGTATTATAAGTTTACATTCATGAGATATAAAGCCATGCTTTGTGTGGGTTGAGGTGTAATGGTTTGGAGATTTCTCCAATCCTTTCTCAAGCATAAGATAGTACTTCTAGGAACTTTCTTATCCAATATGCAATGGTATGAATACCTGGAAAATGGCAACATTTTATTAAGGCCATGGTTATGGTCTTTATAAGAAACAAATATAGCTGAGAACCTTCCTGAAATTAGAGCTAATATTTGGCACAAATATTTATTCTAAGTATTATAAAGACTATCTTTGCAATTATAAACAATGGTATGATGGGGACAGCTTACATGATTTCAAACATTTTATCTAGATTCTCACATGTAAGTCTGAATGTATTCCTTATGGGCTGAATTTCCTCCATTTTATTGTATGTGTTCTCTACAATATACTTTCAAATATTTTATCTAGATTTTCACATGTAAGCCTTTATATATTCCTTACAGGCTAAATCTCCTTTTTCACTTTATTGTATATGTTCTCTATCTGCCACAGTTCTTGATTGCACAAGCACAAAAAGACTAGTTCAAACAAATTTAAGTTTTAAAGTAGTTCATATACTGGGTCACCCAACTAATACAAGAAAATCTGGAGCACCATGAAAGAAAAACTGTCAAACACAAGAGAGATTTTAAAGTCACAGAAAAGAGAGCTGCAGGACCAGTAAGGAAGGCCATGGTGCGGTTTTACCTTTATTGTATATAGAATAAGCACTAAACAAAGGGAGCCCTGCAGGCTACATTGCAATGACCACTTCTTGAAATTAGACATTGTCTTTGCTATTGATCCTAAGTTGATTTACTACACTCTATGTTTCTTTTCATCACAATTTTTTAATTCAAAGCACAAGATTTTGGGTCTGACTTGCTAAGCAAGAAAGGCTAGAAATAAAAGTATCTGCTCTTTTCTTGCTTCCATGTTTGAAAGCAAACTCTACTTGGCCCTGATTTTCATCAAGCAGTTAATTTTTGAAACCTATGATGAGGTTCAGAATAGGTCACCAAAAAATAAGTTTGATTCAATTTCTGCTAGTTTGTCAATTAAATTAATTTAAGAAATAGGGCGGTATTTTTATGTGAATCAAAAGTAACACATTTTTATTATAAAAATTAAGCAAATACCCCTCGAAATAACTACTGTTAACAATTTGATGGGGGGAGGCAAAGAAGATGGTCAAATAGAAGCCTTCACCAATCATCCTTCTCACAGGAATACCAAATACGGCAACTATCTACTTTAAAAGAACCTTCATAGGAACTAAAAATCAGGGGAGCAGTCATAGTATCTGTTTTTAATTTTATATCACTTACAGAGACCCTGAAGAGGGTAAGAAAGACAGTTCTAAATTGCTGACACCACCCCTCTGCATCCTCCACAGCAGCTATGTGGCACAGAGTTTTGTGTGACTGGGGTAGGGAGAGCACAGCGATTGTGGGTCTTTGCATTAAAAGTCAGTGCTTTCAACACTGGGAAGAATTCGACCAACAGACACAGAGTGAGCATTTAGACCAAACCAAGGCAGAAGGGAATTATTCATCCCAGCACTCAGAACTTGAGTTTCTGCAGGCCTTACTGCTGTGGACTTGATATGGTTTGGCTGTGTCCCCATCATATCTCATTTTGAATTGTATTTCCTGCAATACCTACACGTCGTGGGAGGGACCTGATGGGAAGTGATTAGACCATTGGAGTGATTCCCTCATGCTTTTCTTATGATAGTGAGTTCTCATGAGAGCTGATGGTTTTATAAGGAGCTTTTTCCCCTTTCATTCTGTACTTCTTGCTGCTGCCATGTGAAGAAGGATGTGTTTTCTTCCTCTTCTGCCATGATTATAAGTTCCCTGAAGACTCCCCAGACATGCTAAACTGAGTCAAGTAAACTTATTTCTTTTATAAATTACCCAGTCTCGGGTATGCCTTTATTAGCAGCATGAAAATGGACTAATACAGGGTAAAGGACTCCGGGAACTTAAGTAAACTTGAAAGGCAGTCTAGGCCCGAAAGACTTCAACTCCTAGGTAAGTCTTAGTGTAGTGCTCCGCTCAGATGTAGTAGACTTCACCCACTGAGACACCAGCTGAGATGCTTGTGTCACCCCAACTCAAACCCCAATCAGTACAGCTCATAGCTCCATAAAAGATCCCTTCCTCCCACTTGAGGAGAGAAGAAGGAAGACTAAAAAAGACTCTGTTTTGCAACTTGGCTTTCAATTCAAGCATAGTGGAATAGGCCATGAGATAGAGGCATGAGGACTCTATCTCAGGCCCTAGCTCCCAGATGACATTTCTAAAGAAACCATAGGCCAGAAGGAAACCTGTTGTCTTGAAGGGATGGACTCAATTTTGGCAGGATTCATCACCTGCTAACTAAAGAGCCCTTGGACCCTGAAAAACCACTAGTGGTAACTAGGTAGTAGGTAGTATACACCATGTGCCTTGGGTGAGACTCTGAGACATGCTGGCTTCAGGTGTGACCCAGCATATTCAAGGCTGTGGTGGCTACAAGGAGAGACCTTTCTGCTTGACAAAAGGAGATGGAAGAATCAAGGGGATTTCATCTTCCAGCTTAGGTAACAACTCAGCCACAGTGGAAAAGAGTACCAAGTGGGTCCTTAGCATCCCTGTTTCCAGTCGTTGGATCTTGAACAACATTTCTGGATCTACCCTGGGCCATTAGAGTGCTTACTATCCTGAAGGATGAGTCCTAGGAATAACAGCACTCACCACAAGCTGACCAAAGAGCACTTGGGCCTTATGTGAATATCAGGAGTACTTTTACAGTACTCCCCATGGGTCCATGACAATGGTAGGCATAGGGACAGACTCTCCTGCCTGGGGAAAGGGAAGGGAAGAATGTGAAGGACTTTGTCTTGTGGTTTTGGTGCCAGCTTAGCCATAGTAGAAGAGAGCACCAGATAGATTTCTAATATTTCTAACTGTATTTCATAGTTCCAAACAGCATCTCTGGCTCTGCCTGGGACCCGGGACCCAGGGGAACTCATCATCCTAACGGGAAAGAAAGGAAACTGTGTGGCATCACCAGCTGCTGACTGAAGAGCCATAGGATCTTGAGCAAGTGTAGGCAGTAGCTAGGTAGTGGTTACAATGCGCCTTGGACAAAACCCAGTGCAATGCTGGCTTCAGGTTTGACCCAGCACCGTCCCAGTGGTATTGGCCACAGGGATGCTTGTGTCACATTTCTCCCAGCTCCAGGCAGCTCAGGACAGAGGGATAGACTCCATTTTTTTTTTTAGAGAAAATTAATAAGAGAAGAAAACACATGACTCTTTTTTGGTAGTACCAAGAATTCTTCTGGATCTCATCCAGGAACAACAAGGGAGTCCCTCTATCTATTCTACAGCTTTTGGATGAAATATTCATCACTTGATCATGATTAATAACATTTTAAACTTATTGTTGAATTCAATTCACAAGCATTTTTGTGAGGATTTTTGGGTCAAAGTTCATCAGGGTTATGGGCCTGTAGTTTGCCTTTTTTTAGGTGTGTCTTTGTCTGTTTTTGGCATCTGGGTAATATTGGGTGAAGCCATCAAGTCCTGGACTTTATTTTATTTTATTTTTTTCCCTACAGCTTTGATCTCTTTACTTATTATTTGTCTGTTCAGGTTTTGGATTTCTTCATGTTTCAATCTTAGTAGGTTGTATGTATCTAGGAATTTATCCATTCTATCGAGGCTTTACAATTGATTGGCATAAATTCCTCATAGTAGCTTCTAATGGTCTGCGGAATTTCTACAATATTAGTTGTAATGTCACCATTTTTGTCTCTGATTGTATTTATTTGGATCTTCCCTACATTTTTTTAGTTTGGGTAAAGGTTTGTCAGTTTTGTTTATCTTTTCAAAACACTTTATTTTGTGAATGTTTTGTTCTATTTTCTCTGTTTCAATTTCATTATTTCTACTGTGATCTTTATTTTTTCCATTTTTCTAGTTATTTTGGGTTTGATTCACTCTTGCTTTTCTAGTCTTTAAGATACATTGTTATGCTGTTTATTTAAAGTTTTTCTATTTTTTAATATAGGTGCTTGTAACTCTAAATTTCCCTCTCGGTACTCTTTCACTTTATTCTGTAGGTTTTGGTATGTTGTGTTTTCATTATCACATTTTGCAAGACATCTTATAATTTTCTTTTTAATTTCTTCCTTGGCCACTGATTATTAAGAAGAATATTGATTTCCACTTTTTTGTCTAGTTTCTAAAATTATTATTATCAATTTATTTCATTGTGGTAAAAAATTTGATATTTGATATTATTTCAATTTTTTTTTAATGTTTTAAGGCTTATTTTGTGGCCTAATATATGGTTTATTCTTGGGAATTATCCATGTGCAGAGGAGAGGAATGTGTATTCTGTAGCTTTTGGATGAAACATTCTGTATATATCTATTAACTTGTGTAGTACAGATTAAGTCACATGTTTCTTTATTGATTTTTCTCTCTGGATGATTGTTTAATAGTGAAAGTGAGATGCTGAAATCTGCAGCTATCATTGTACTGTGGTCTATCTCTCTCTTTAACAGTATTTGCTTTATATAGTTGGGTTATTCATTTTGGGGTACATATATAATTATATTTGTTATATCATCTTGGTGAATTTACCCTTTTATCATTGAATAAGATATTGTCTTTTTATATAGCTTTTGTCATGAAATCTATTTTGTCTGGCATAAGTATAGGTAATTCTGCTCATTTTTGATTTCCATTTTCATGAAAAGATCTTTTATCATATCATACCTTCGTTTTCAGTCTACGTATGTGTTTATGATGAAATGTTTTTCTTTTACATAATAGATCATTTAGCTTGGTTTCTCTTTTTATCAATTCAACCACTCTATGTTTTTTGATTAAATAGTTTAGTCCATTTGCATTCAATGTTATTACTGATAAGTAAGAATTTTCTTCTGTCATTTTGTTATTTGTTTTCTTGTTGTTTTGTGGTCTTCTTTCCTTCCATTTTTGTGTCTTCCTTTTAGTGAAAGTAATTTTCCTGGTGGTGTGAGAAATTGATTTATCTTTATTTTTTGTGTATGTGTGGTATATTTTTGATATTTGGTTTCCATGAGGCTTGGAACTAATATAATCCATTATTGTAAACTCATGACAACTTAACACAGATTACATAAACAAACAAGCAAAGAGAAAACTCATAAAAACTCTATACTTTAACTTTGTTATTCTGCATTTTAACTTTTTGTTGTTTCTATTTCTATCTGATTATACTGCCTATATCTCAAGCATTTGTTGTAGTTAGTATTTTTGATCAGCTTATCTTTCATTCTTTCTACTCGATATGAAAAATTTACACACCACAGTTACACTGCTGTAATACTCTGTGTTTCTCTGTGTACTTACTATTACCAATGACTTTTGTACCTTCAGGAGATACTACTCATTAATATCCTTTTCTTTCAGATTGAATAACTCCCTTTAGCATCCCCTGTAGGACAATTCTGGTGTTAATGAAATCCTTCAGCTTTTGTTTGTCTGAGAATGCCTTTATTTTTCCTTCATATTAGAAGAACATTTTTACTGGATATACTATTTTGGAAAAAGTTTATTTTCTTGGGCATTTTAAACATGTCATATCACTATCTCCTGGCCTGTAAGATTTTCACTGAGAAGGCTGCCATTAGATATATTGAAGATCATTTTTATTTTATTTGTTTTCCTTATATAGCTGTTTTATGATTTTTTTTTATATATTGATCTTTTAGAGTTTGATTGTTAAATGTCTTGTGACAACTTTGGGTTAAATCTGCTAGGTGTTTTATAATCTTCTTGTTTAGTATCTTTCTGTAGGTTTGGAAAAGTCTCTGTTATTATCCCTTTGAATAAACTTTCTACTTCAATCTCTCATTTTACTTCCCCCTTAAGTCCAATAACCTTTAGATTTGCACTGTAGAGAATTTTCTAGGTCTCGTAGGCATGCTTCATTCTTTTTCATTCTTTCTTTGTCTCATCTGACTGGATTTTCAAATAGTCAGTCTTCAAACTCACTAATTTTTTCTTCTGTTTGCTCAGTTCTGCTATTAAGAGAATACTGAGGTATTCTACAGTATATTTTTTACATTTTGAACTCTAGAATTTCTACTTGATTTTTAAAAATTATTTCAATCTCTTTGTAAAATTTATCTGTTAGGATTCTGAATTCATTATGGGTATTCTCCTGGATTGTACTGAGCTTTCTCAAAAGAGCGATTTTGAATTCTGTCAGAAATGTCACGTATCTCTATTTCTCCAGGATAGGTCCTTGGTGGCTTTTTTAGTTCATTTGATGAGATCATGGTTTCCTGGATGGTCTTTATACATGTGGATTTTCACTGTGGTGTCTGGGAAATAAAGGGTTAGATGTTTATTGTAGTGTTTACAGTATCGGTTTGGAAAAGCTTTCCAGGTATTCAAAGGAGATTGAGTGTTTTGTTCTAAACCTTTGGTCACTGCAACCATAAAAGTTTTAGAGGGCATTCCTAGCCCAGTAACACTGTGGCTATTGCAAAGTTACGAAAGTACTGTCTTGTTCTTCCTGGGTAAGATCTGGGAAAATTTTGTCAATTATCAGGCATTGGCTCTTGTTCTTTTTCCATACTCGCCCCCGAATAAACAGAGTGTCTCCCTCTGAACTGAGCTGCCTGTGTCACTCAGGCAACTCCACTTAAATTGCACTGGGTTAGATGTGTGGCTACCACCATTTAAATTTCACTGGGTTAGATGTAAATCTAGCACAGCACTGAGTCCACTCAAGGCCCAAAATGACCACTGTCTGGTCCCTTCCTATGTTCACTCAAGGCCCAAGGGCTCTACAATCAGCAGGTCACAAATCCAGCCAGGATTATGTTCTTCCCTTTAAGAAAATGAGTTCCTCCTGGTCCTGGGGAGGTCTGTTCTTTCCATTCTTCCCTCTCCTTTTCTTAAGCAGAGTAATCTCTCCCAGAGGCCACCACCACCCCATGCCCATACCTGCTATTACCAATGATCACTTAATGGCCAAGCCTGTTTGATCAGTTTGTGGTGTATGCTGTCACTTCTGGCTCTCTGTCGTCAGGGAAGTGGACTCCTGCCAGACCAGGGTACATTCAGAAGTGCTATCCAGGAACCAAGGCCTGGAACTGGGGACCCCAGGATCCCACTTTGCGCTCTATCTCTCTGCAGCGGAGCCATTATCTAAGCTGCAAGACCAAGTCTCTTTACTCTCTTTTCCTCAAGCAGAAGGTGTTTCTTTTCATAGCCACCATAGCTGGGAATGTGCTGCATCACACTTGAAGCCAGTGCAGCTCTTAGTCTCATCCAAGTCTAGTGGCAAGTAATTTCTGACTACCACTGTTGATTATTCAGGGCCCAAGAGTCCTCTAGTCAGCAGGTGATGAATTCTGTGAGAACTAGGTCCTTGCCTTCAATGCAACAGGTTTCCTTCAGGCCAACATGTATTTAGAAGTGTCATCTGGAAGCTAGGTCCTGGGATGGGGGTCTTGAGACTCTATCTGATACCCTATTTTTATTTAGCTGAGTTGGTATTCCACTTGCGACACAGAAACCTCTTTGCTCACTTTTCTCTTTTCCTCAAGCAGAAGGAAATAATCTCTCCTGGAGCTGCTTTTGGATGGGTTATGTGCAATGAAACCACTCTCTTGGAGACCCCTTCTAGTGTCTCACTAGGTTGTGTTAACTCCAAGTCCACAGGCTCTGAGACTAGCACAGCACCAAGACTTGTCCAAGACTTGCAGATTTTGTGGCCTAAACTGCCTTTCAAGTTTATGTAGGACCCCAAAACACTTTAACCTGTAGTGGTGGACCTTGTAGAAACTTGTATTCTGACTGCTGGAATGGACAAATTGGTTCTGAATAAGGGTGGTCTAAAAGCTCCCTTCCTAGGTACCAGCTGAGTTTTGCTCATTGTTGCTTTCCACTAATACAGGGCAGCACTAAGTTTCAATGCAAAGCTTGAGAATCAGTGTTTTCCTTCCCCAAGGGCACAGATTCTCTCTTTACACCAATCAGCTGCTGCCAGGGGATGAAGAAAGGGTGGTGTAGGCAATTTAACAGTCTTTTCTACCCTCCTCAGTGCTTCCTTCCTAAAAATGATGTTAAAACCAGATACTGTGATTGCTCACCTGATTTTGGATTCTAATGAAGATTTTTTTTTGTGCGTGAATAGGTGTTCAGTTGGCATTCCTGTGGAGGGGGATGATATGGTTTGGCTGTGTCCCCTCCAAATCTCATCTTGAATTGTAGTTTCCATAATCCCCACATGTCATGGGAGGAAACCGGTGGGAAATAATTAGATCATGAGGGTGGTTACCCTCATGCTGCTTTTGTGATACTGAGTGAGTTCTCATGAGATCTGATGGTTTTATAAAGGGCTTTTCCCCTTGTACACATTCTTCTCTGTCTGCCACCATGTGAAGAAGGACATGTTTGCTTTCCCTTCTGCCATGATTCTAAGTTTCCTGAGGCCTCCCCACTCATGCTGAACTGAGTCAATTAAACCTCTTCCCTTTATAAATTACTCAGTCTGAGGTATGTCTTCATAGTAGCTGAAAACAGACTAATACAGAGGGAAGTACTGAAAGACTTCTACTTGTCCAACTTGCTCCCCCAAGAGACTCTCTCTGTCTCTCTGTCTCTGTCTCTCTCTCTCTCTATATATATATATATTAATTTTAATGTAGCCAAATGTATTAATCTTTCTTTTGTGGTTTTTAGTTACCATCATAGTTTATTAAATAGTACATCAGTTTTCTTCACTAACTCACAATTTTCAAATATTTCAGTCTATTGAGCACTGAAATAGTATAAAATTTCTTCATCATCTCAATGCAAACCTAATAAGCACTAAAATATAAATGTTAATCTCTAATATTAAACAGAATGTATTATTGTATTGTATATGGTTTAAATAAACTATCAAAGAATTGGCATCTTGTATTTACAAAAATATAATTAATTTATACCATAATTAAGAAAAGAGTGCTCATATTGATTTGCAATGTTTAGTGTCCTGAAATTTTAGTCCATTTTAAAAATGTATATCTTATTGTACTAAGACATATGGAATAAGTTCATGATCATGAAATAATAAGATGATTTATATATGCCATATATAAATATATTGACAGCAATGGTTTGCAAGCCACAAATCAAAATAACATAATATTTTCCTCATTCTTGCTTGAAGGGCTTATATGTATTTTCTTTAATATTCCTGTATTGCCATATCATAATTCTTAATATATATTTCTGCCTATTAAAGTAAATATTTTTGCTTATATAATTAATATCACAGTCCTGATGGTGTAAAGATATGTTAATATAGGGAACCTAACCTCTGAAACTTTAAGCATCATGTGATAATTTCCAGCAATAGAGAAAAACAATAAAAGAAGAAATTATTCAAAGTAATTTCCATTTATTTTAAATAATCATTTGATCTCTCAATCACCTACTCACCTCCAGCATAGGCTATATTTAATAATTATTTGTTAATTAAATTAAAGTGATTCATATAAGTAACATTAAAATAGAAATAATATGATAGTAATTTAAAAAATTTATTCTAAGCACAAAAACTATGCTTAAACAGTAATTATGTGGAATCAGTAGTGTTATTGCATCATTTTGAATGATCATCTTAAAAATGTTCTCATTTTTGATGTCCTAATTTAAAGAGCTCCCACATTGTGGCCTCTCTAAAATCCCTCTACTCACACAAACAGACAAACTATGGCATTCTGTACACTTTTAAGCCTCAGTTCACTTACTTTTAGAAGTTATAGTGTCGATACATGATCTACTTGTCGCATTTATTCTCATTATTCCATTGTCTACTGACTCTATCATTACTCTCTTTTACTGAAGACCTCACTTTCAAATTTCACTTTCCATTTATTTGATAAGGGTTTCCATCTGTGTATTCCACATAGTAGTATTTACTGTTGTTTATGTGCTAAGTATTTTCTTGAGATCAAACATGTAAAGACAGGACTTTTAGTTTTAGCTCTGTAAAATAAACAGCTTAGAAGTCATCACTTCCATTGCAACAATAGGATAAAAACACCCAGATCAAAGTCTGGAGAGATGGGTTACAACAAGGAAACACGCCCAACCTGGAGCAGAAGCTGCTAGAGCCATGCGCTGGTAGAAACACTTTTTTTTTTTTTTTTTTGAGACAGGGGAGTCTGGCGTTGTCCCCTGGGCTGGAATATAGTGGCATGATCTTGGCTCCTGCAACCTCCGCCTCCCAGGTTCAAGTGATTCTCCTGCCTCAGTCTCCTGAATAGCTGGGATCACAGGCACTCGCCACCATGCCCAGCTAATTTTTTTTTGTATTTTTAGTAGAGACAGGGTTCCACCATGTTGACCAGGCTGGTCTCGAACTCCTGACCTCAAGTGATTCACTCTTATTGGCCTCCCCAAGGGCTGGCATTACAGGCATCAGCCACCACGCCCAGCCATACAGTAGTAGAAAGACTTCAATGGTAATTTTGATGAATTGTTGGAAGCCATGTTTAAACTATCTTAAGAGTGATAAACTCTTGAGGACATGTGGTCTTGTGACTGGGGTGATTCGTATACTTTTGTCGGTTTAAGATTCAGAAATCTGCTAACATTTGGAAGAGTTAGGAAAACGCACCTCCTGTCTTTGACAAGGGGAAAAGTAACCATTGTGAAATGGTTACTAGTGCATATTTAATAAAAGGCCTACTTTACAACAAAAAAAGACTTTAACAGCCTTATCCCACATAGGCAGGGGCTCAGTTACCCAACACAAATACTCACTGGCCTTCCGATCTCACATATGTGGGAGAGAGAAAAAAAAGATTAGAAGCATCTGTGAAAATGTCAGCTAAGGGTCATAGGTCCACAAAAAGACTGAGAGTTAACTAAAAAATTATAGAATAATTCCCCCCACCCAACTCTTTACCACCACTTTAGCAGGGTTGTTGTATGATAATAGAATTATGGAGAACAAAATGCTAGGCATAGGCTATATTTAGAAAGAAGTTCTTATAAAAATACAAAGGCAGAAAGAGAGTTAAAAATAAGAACAATGGAGGAATTTGAAGCACCTGAAACCTACAGCTACAGCCAACTATAAAAGCAGCCCAAATCCTTGTCAGATTAACATAAACTTCACACTAAAGGTCTATTTGCCCCAGTTTCTATTATCTGATATATCATACCTGGCTTTCAACAAAGTAATTAGAACTCATAATAAACAGTAGAAAAAAAAAAAAAAAACTGAAGATGCAAAGCAAACATCAGGACCAGACTCAGATATGGTATAAATTTTGGAATCATGACACGGGAAATTTTAAATAACCATGATGTTTAAGACTGTACTGGAAAAAGTAGACAACTTGCAAGAACAGATGTGTAATGAAGATAGAGAGATAGAAATTCTAAGAAAAATCAAAATAACAAAAATATCAAAAACACTTTAAAAGAGATGAAGAATGTTTCATTTTCGCTCATCAGTAAACTAAACACAGCTGAGGAAAAAAAAATCAGTGCACATGAAGATATATCAACAGAAACTTCCTCAAACTTCCACAAACTTAAATGGAAAGTGAAAAAAGGGTAAAAGAAAAAGAAAAAAAAAGAATATAAAGACTGTGAGACAAATAGAAAAGATTGGCATGCTTAATAAGAATACCAGTAAAAGAAAGAGAATGGAGCAGATAAATATTTAAAGTAACAATGACTGGTAATTTTCCAAAATTAATAACAGATACCCAAGTACAGATCCACAAAGCCCAGTAAACACCAAGAAGCATAAATACTAAAAATCTGCAACTAGGCATACATATTCAAATTGCAGAAAATTAAAGAAAAAGAAAAATCTTGAAAGAAAGTAGAAAAACAAAAACACTGTATTTGTAAGGAAACAAGAAGAATTAAATTACATTTATTTTCAGAGACTATGTATGCAAGAAAGTTTAGAAACCATGCATGCAAGGGAAATTTTAAAGGATTGTAGGAAAAACAAAACCTAGAATTCTGTATCCCCATGAAATCCTTTAAAAGTGAAGGACAACTACTTTCTCAGTCAAAAACAAAGGAAATTCAACATTAGCAGATTTATCCTTCCAAAAAATGTTACAGAAAGTTCTTCAGGAATGAGGAAATGACATAGGTCAGAATATTAGACTCACATTGAACAATAACAAAATAAAGCAAATGAAAAGCAACAGCTGAAATTAAAATAAAATATTGGTATTTTTATTATTAACTAATCCAGTACATAGCTATTCAAATCAATAATAATAACAATGAAGTATTAGATTATAGGATATGAGAGGAGATGAAGGAATGACACAACTTTATAAGGGAAAGGAAGAAAGAATAATGAATACTCAGTTATAATGTACCTGCACTATCTATGAAGTGGTATAGTGCTATTTGAAAGTCGGTTTAAATCAATTGTATATTGCAAACTCTAGTGCATCCACTTAAAAACTAAAAATAAAGAACTCTAACTGATTTTCTAAGAGAGGAGAGAAAATAATATCATGTAAAGTATTAAATTAATAACAAATGAGGCACACAAATATGGAAAGAAAAAAAAGAACAAGTGCAAGGAAGAGAAAATAAACATAGTAGACATTAACCAAATCTATCAAAATTTACTTTAAATGTGTATTCTCTAAATACAACAACTAGAAGACAGAGATTGACAAAGCAAAGAAGGACAATTAAAATGAAACAAGGACTTTACAAACAATACAATTCAGCAATCTCCCTTCTATGTAGTTACAGGACTGATTAGACAACCAAAAAATTATTGTACCTGGAGGCTGCTGTTTCCAGCTATCTTCTATGAGATTTGAGATGCTACAAGCTTCTCGACTTCTATCTTCTAGAAATTTAGAAAGTTATAAGAATATAGCATTGGTGTTGAGGGCATTGAGAGCCCATCATCAAAGTTTTCTTCTAGATCTTCATGTAGCAATTTAAATAGCCCCAAGTTTATTAAGAAGATCAGAACAGTAGTACAAGAAAATAAAAACTATGTAAGTAGCAAAAATTAAAGCTCTGTTTATCGCAGCTCTTAAGAGATACCTTGTCATACATTTTTACTACACACACATTCTGCTTTTGCTCCCAATAGAAGAGAAGATTTTAATGGAGATATAAGTTAACTGAGGTAATAACTATATAAAAGATTTTTATTTTTAAAAAGCTTAAAACTATATACCATTACAAAAAAATTCTAACCTAAAAATACTAAATTGAGATATGACCCTAATTATAGAGTTTTCTTATTTCCTTTGTTAATATTACATTACGTAAGTAGTGAAGTACTCAAACTTATGACATAAAAATGAAATAGTCTTAGTGATCATGATAATTGTTAATAAAAGCACTGTGATTTATAGTAATGTAATAAGATATGTTTAGCCCAAGTTTATATCCTCTAGTCTATTAAGTGAGATATTTGATATAAAAATGTTTTACATTTCTATGAGGGTTATTTGAAGTTTTTATGTTATAGTCAATAGCATCTTCAATTATGTCAACACACTGGTAAGGATGCCATCTAAGATGTTGCAACAATGCCATGCCATAATTATACACTTCCATAGTTATCATAGTACACTGAATAAGCATTGTGTATGTGTTTGTGTGTATAAAACAAAGCAGAAAATAATTTTAAAAATAGGTGTTTAAGTTTTGTGGTATAAAAATTAGGTAAAAACAAAAAAGTGTAAACTTTTGAAAGCAAATTATGGTTTAAAAGTTGTAATGGAAGATGTGAAAATCAAGAATACACATAGAACACACATGTCTGATAATCACATACACTTGAAAGTAGGTTACTTTTCTTTTTTTACTTTGAATCATCTGTTCTTTATTTTTCCTTTCCAAAATGACTCCATTCTCAACTAATATGATATTTTCAATAAATAGGAAGCTGTATGGTTAAAAAAGAAACACAGGCATTTTAGAGAAAAAGGTAACTCTTAATATTTTTAGTCAATTAATTAATTCATCCACCAATTCATTGCTTTACTAATGATTTATCTCATTATTTAACAAAAAAAAGCAATTCAAAGCATGCCTGTGTAATTGGGCCCTACACACAAATAGAATAAAACATAATTTTTGTCCTTGTGCTTAGAGACTAAGAGCCACTAACTTGTTTCTTATTTAAAAATAACAGAAACTGATTCTAATTAACCTAGCAGCAGTGAATTTCATTTGAAGTATATTCTGTAGTTCAAATAACAGTTTGAGAAATGCACAGAAACAAAAGATGTCCAGATAGGCTGATCCGCAAACAAATCTAAACAAGAGTCAATTTGGGATCCCATTGTCATTGCTGCTGATGACTGAGCATCACTTCCAATGGCATGACCTCCACTGGACCTTGATGCTGCCACCGCTCTTACTGGTCCTGCTGGTGTAGCTTCTGCTGAGCCCTGGATGTTTCTCACAGGGAAATGAGCATTAAAGAGTTACAAATTCTTTTCACCAGTCTTTCCAAATTGAATTTGGTAAAATTGGATCATTAATGACTCTACATTCTCTTTTACCCCACATCTAATCTTCAGGAAATCTTCTTGTCTTTGATTTCAGAATATATGAAGAATTTTTCCACATTTCACTGTCTCCATTGTACTCCCAGATAGATACACCATAATCTCCAGCATGGATTAGAATAGGCCTCCTATGATAGTTTGCTGAGAATGATGGTTTCCAGCTGCATCCATGTCCCTACAAAGGACACGAACTCATCCTTTTTTATGGCTGCATAGTATTCCATGGTGTGTATGTGCCACATTTTCTTAATCAGAACAGAAAACCAAACACAGCATGTTCTTACTCATAGGTGGGAATCGATCAATGAGATCACTTGGACTCTGGAAGGGGAACATCACACACCGGGGCCTATTATAGGGAGGGGGTAGGGGGAGGGATGGCATTGGGAGTTATACCTGATGTAAATGACGAGTTTATGGGTGCTGTTGAGTTGATGGGTGCAGCACACCAACATGGCACAAGTATACATATGTAATAAACCTGCACGTTGTGCACATGTACCCTGGAACTTACATTATAAAAAAAAAAAAAGAAACATGTACCTATTTCATTTATCCTAACTACCACCAGTATACTCTATTGTTTTTATTTGCTAATTTGGCAGGCAAACATGTTGTTTTATTTTTATTTAAGATTTTATTTGTTATTGATTAAAAGTGTACTTAACTCCTTAATAAATCTGATTTTATTTTGGTAAAAAAAAAAAAAAAAAGAAAAAAGAAAGAAAGAATAGGCCTCCTAAACTGATCTCCCTGTATTTACACTTAATACACTGCTCTCTAACCTCGGTGGCACATCTAGAGTGACAATTTGAAATAAATAAAATCATGTCACTCTTCTGCTCAAAACTCTCAAATATCTTGTTATTTCACTCAGAAGAAAACCAAAATCCTTGGCAAAGCTCAATGAATTGGTTGATACTAGACCCTAAGTAATCTGGCCTCCTGTTAATTTTCCACTTTCCTCCAATTCTACTGTCCCCTTTGCTGTCTCTGAATAAAGGCAGATATATTCTCACTGTACAGGTTTCCCCTTGCTGTTCCCTCGGCCAAAGGGCTCTTTCTCAATATACACATGGTGAACCTGTTATTCCTCAACTCTGTACTGACCACCCCATTTCAAAATGCAATCTCTTTTTCTCCCTGTCATTTTCAATCCACTAACCCTCTTTATTTTATCCCATGGAAGAAATCAATAAACAATTTATCATTTTCTCTATATTTATCTATTGTTATTTTCCTCCTCTCCTTCCCATAAAGAAAACCTACACTAGGATAGAGATTTTTGTCTATCATGTTTGTCTGTGTGTGTGTTTTTGTCTGTCTTGTCAATTATGTCTCTCTCTCTCTCTCTCTCTCTCTCTCTCTGTGTGTGTGTGTGTGTGTGTGTGTGTGATAAAATAGTGTATGTCACAGCATTGGTGCAAAAGAAATATATTTTTTTTAATTGAAAGCTTGATTGCTTTGTGGAAAAGAGAAGAGAGACAGACAAAAACAGGAAGCAGAGAAGACATTTGAGAGCTAATAAGGCATTTCAAATAAGGGATGATGATGGTTAAAACTTATTTATTAGAGGTGTAGGATGTAGTCAGATTTACAGTATATAGTATATTTTAAAAGGTGACTCAATAGCACTAGATTATGATTTGCTTTTGGAGTTTAGGAAAACAAAGGGATAAAGGATAGTACACAACTTTTTTGGCAAGAGCTTGAGCATTCTGTTTTGAAATTTAAATTTGCAATGCTATTACACATTAAAATTACCATATTAAGTATGTGCAGTAAATTATCACTTAACATTATCACAGATCCTTTAAAATTTCTACTTTAAGTGGAATGACATACAGCAGGTCCTTTAATAATGTCATTTTTATTAATGTCCTTTTGTTATAATGTTCATAAGAAAAAAAAAAACTGAATTTTTTATACATTGTTTCACTTAAAGTCCAAGTTGGCAAATACAGACTTAAACCTGAGCAGATACCTAAGTTTAAATATATGAATAGATATCTTATGCTTTCATTATGCCTGATTTACACTTTTTTAAATAAAATCTGTGCTTTGAGTGAAAACTGCAGCTGTGTGGGACATTACTCACATTAAATTTCTTGAAAGAAAATGAAAAAAAAAAAAAAAAAGCCTGGCTTAAAGATAGCATTATGCAATATACTAGCATCATATGCAAATACACTTGTTGATGAGTTAGATACTCACAGTGGGTTCTGAAGAAGAATGAAGGAAAAATACTCTAATGAGCTCATTTCAAGCAGTTGTCTTATTGTCGAGTAGCCATGATTTGAGAAATGGCCTGAAGTAAGAATATGTATCTATAATTATTAGCAACTAATGATTGTGCTGCCTGGTTAAAGACTTAGAATCACAAAAATGTAGGACACTGTGTGTATGATGGATTCTCAGAATGTGCTTGGAGCATAAAAGCACCTGTCCCTCACAGATTTCCCAATCCTGTGGTTTTTGGCCGAAGAACCAAGAAGATGAAGTTACCCTCAGGTAAGAAAGGAAGAGATGGCCACTAGGCCAGGAAAAAACAGAGATGACTTTCCTATCGGACTATGACACTTGTCCGCAGGTCCTTCTGCTTGCCAACCACTCCCAGATTCCCTGCCTTATAGCCCTGCAGGATCGTGTTCACAATGCAGCCTCTGCCGCTCAGCCTGGGTCCTTCACTCCACCTGGGTCCATTCCTGGCATCCTGGGAGCACTTCAGATCCTTCAGTCCACCCTGAACCCAACTCCAAATGTTTGAAGGATAGAGCACAATTCTATCTTAGTGCCCCAGGACTGCAGAATGTAGCTCAGGAGTGCTGACCTAAGATCTGTGGCTGACACTCAAGTGGCAGAGAAGCCCAAACTCTCAGGGCACTTAGAGGTGAGATGTGTGACCTTGTGGATTTGAGCAATATGGGGGATACTTCCTTCCACAGGTCCAGCCTAGAAAGGGTGAGGCATGTCTCTGTGATCTGGCCTTTTCCCAGGGAGCCCCACAGCCTAGAACACCTAACAAAAGAAACATGGGCCCAATGCCAGTGATTGGAGATAGGCCAGCAGCAGACCTACTGAAGGAGTCACCTCCCTCCCTTTGCACTGCAGAGCATGACTGGAAACAGGAGGAAATACAGAGGAGCCACACAAGCAAGTAAGAACCTATCTACCACCCATTACTTTTAGGTGACAGCTACTGGATGGCAGCCCAAGCTTCAACACCAAAAATATTTAGCGAATATATTCCCCTGTGAAAGCAAGAGTGTGAATTCAGGCACAAAGAAAGACTGTGTATAGAATCTTGACCCTCTGAAAGCATCCCAAAATGAAACCAACTACCTATAACTTAACTTTTACCACAGATTAAGGAACACTAACACCTACAGATGAGAATAAGTCAGTGAAATAACTCTGGCTGTTTTAAAAGATGGAATGTCTCTTTACCTCCAAATGAGTCCTCTAGCCCCCCAGCAATGATTAGTCTGAAATGACAGACTTAGAATCCAGAATCTTGATGGCAAGCAAGCTCACTGAGATTCAGGAGAAAGTTGAAACTAATTTAAGGAATCCAGTAAAATGACCCAATAGCTGAAAGCAGGACCAATCAGTTTAAGAAAGAACTAAACAAATTCTAGAGCTAAAAAAATTACTACATGAATTTCATAACATAATACAACCCCTCCAATACAATCTATATTTACAACAGAATACACCAAGCTGAGGAAAGGATCTCAGAGCCTGAACACCAGTTCTTTCAACTAACTTAGTCAGAAAAAAATAAAGACAAGAGAATTTTAAAAAATGAACAATACCTCCAAGAAATATGAAGCTATGTAAAGATACCAGATCTGAGACTCATGGGCATTCCTGAGAGAGAAGGAGAGAGAATAAGCTTCTTGGAAAATATATTTCAGGATATAGTTGGTGAACAGTTCCCTAATCTCACTACAGAGGTTGATGTGCAAATTCAAGACACACAGAGAACCCTGGCTAGATACTACACAAAATTATGATCCCCTAGGCACATGATCATCAGATTCACCAAGGTCAATACAAAAGAAAAAAGTTTAAAAGCAGCTAGAGAGAAGGGTCAAGTCAGATGCAGAGAACCTCATTAAGCTAGCATCAGACCTCTCAGAAGCGATTGGAGGCTTATGTTCAGCATGTTTAAAGAAAAGAAGTTCCAACAGAGAATTTACTATCCTGACAAACTAAGCTTCATAAGCAAAGGAGAAATAAAATCCTTCTCACACAAGCAACCAGTGAGGAAGTTCACTTCAAGAAGACCAGTCTTGCAAGAGGGCTTTAAGGGAGTACTAAATATGAAGTCAAAAGAATGACACCTGTTACCACAAAAACACACTTAAATACATAGCCCATAAGTATTATAAAGCAACTACATAATCAAGTCTACATAACAACCAGCTAACAATATGATGACAGGATCCAAATATCACATATCAATACTAACCCCGAATGTAAATGGGCTAAATGCCCACACTTAAAAGACATAGAGTGTCAAGCTGAATAAAAAGACAAGACCTAACCATCTGCTGTCCTCAGGAGATCCATCTCACAAATAACAACACCCCTAGGCTCAAAGTAAAGGGATGCAGAAAGATCTACCATGCAAACAAAACATAAAAAGGAAAAGGTGCTGCTTTTCTTACATAAGATAAAACAGACTTTAAAATGATAAAAATAAGAAGGACAAAGAATGGTATTATATAATGATAAAGAATATAATAGAAGAAGAAGACTTAATGATTGTAAATATGTATGTGCCTAATATTGCAGTCAGAAAACTGTCAAAGAAACTGTAATTAAACCCAACTCTTGAACAATTAGACCTAGTAGATATCTACAAAGCATTCTATTCCACAACCACAAAGTATGGATGCATCTTATTGGCACATTGAATGTATCGTAAGATTTACCACGTGCTTGGTTATAAAGCAAGCTATCAATGAATTTGAAAAATTGAAATCATACCACCCACACTCTTGAACCACAATGCAATAAAAATAGGAATCAATATCAAGAAGATCTCTCAAAACTGCATAAATACATGAAAATTAAACAACTTGCTCTGAATAACTCCTGGATAAAGATAGAAATTAGTCTGAAATCAAAAAATTGTTTAAAATTCATGAAAATAGGGACACAGCTTACCGAAATTTTAGGAATACAGCTAAAGCAGTGTTAAGGTAAAGTTTATAGCACTAAAATGCCTTTACCAATAATTTAGAAAGATCTTAAATTAGCAATTTAACTTGTCAGCTAAAGTAATTAGGAAAAAGAATAAATCAACATTATAACCAGGAGAGGAAAAGAACTAAAATTTTAAAAGAGTTGAATATAATTGAGATGCAAAAATCCATACAAAAGATCAATTAAACCAAAAGATGGTTGTTCAAAAAATAAACAAACATTTTGAACCATCTTGTTGTTCAAAAAATAGCAAGATTAACAACAAAAAGAGAAAACCCAAATAAGTATAATTAGAAATGACAAAGATGAGGACTTGGCACAGTGGCTTACTCCTGTAATCCTAGCACTTTGGGAGGCTGAGGTGGGTGGATTGCCACAGCTCAGGAGTTCTTGACCAGCCTAGGCAACGTGGTCAAGCCCTGTCTCTACTAAAATACAAAAAAAAAAAAAAAAAAAAGCCGGGTGTGGTGGTGGGCACCTGTAGTCTCTGCTATTCAGGAGGCTGAGGCAGGAGAATTGCTTGAACCTGGGAATTGGAGGTTGCAGAGAGCCGAGATCACGCCACTGCACTCCAGCCTGGGCAGCAGAGCGAGACTATGTCTCAAAAAAAAAAAAAAAAAAAAAAAAATGACAAAGATGACACCTTATAACTGATCCCACATAAATACACAAAAGGAATAACTGATCCCACATAAATACACAAAAGGAAGCCTCAGAGGAAGCTATGAACAACTTTATACACACAAATTAGAAAATCTAGATGTGTGATTGCTCAAACCTGTTATCCCAACACTTTGAGAGGCTGAGGCAAGCAAATCAACCGAGCTCAGCTGTTCAAGACCAGTCTGGGAAACATGGTGAAACCCTGTCTCTACAAAAAGTGCAAAACTTAGCTGGGTGCAGTGGCTTGTGCCTGTAATACCAGCTACTCAGGAGGCTTAGGCAGGAGAACTGCTTGAGCCTGGGAGGTGAGGTTTCAGTGGGCCAAAATCAGGCCATTGCACTCCAGCCTGGGTGACAGAATGAGACTTTGTCGAAAGAAAGAAGGAAGGAAAGGAAGGAAGGAAGGATAGAGAAGGAATGGATAAATTCCTGGAAACATGCATTCTCCACGATTGAATCATGAAGACATTGAAACCCCAAATAGACCAATACCAAGCTCTGAAATTGAATCAGTAATAACAAAACCCACCATACAAACAAAAAAATCCTTGAACCAGATGGATTCCCAGCCAAATTCTACCAGACATACAATGAAGAAATGGAATCAATCCTACTGAAACTATTCTTAAAAAACTGATGAAGAGAGCCTCCTCCTTAACTCATCCTACAAATCCAACATCATCCTGATACAAAAATCTAGCAGAGACAGACACACACACACGCACACATACACACAATCTTCAGGCTAATATTCCTCATGAGCATAAATGCAAAATTCCCCATCAAAATACTAGCAAACCAAATCCAGTAGCACATCAAAAAGTTAATATATCATTATCAAGTAGATTTTATTCCCTGGATGCAAGGCTGCTTCAATATATGAAAATCAATAAATGTGATTCATTAGATAAAATTAAAGCAGAAACCATATAATTATCTCAATAGACAAAGAAAAGGCTTTTGATTAAATTCAGCACCCCTTCATGATAAATACCATCAACAGACTAACCATCAAAGGATTGCATCTCCAATGAATAAGAGCTATCTATGACAAACCCACAGCCAATGTCATACTAAACAGGCAAAAGCTGGGACCATTTCCCTTGAGAACTGGAACAACACAAGGATGCCCATTCTCACCACTCCTATTCAACATACCAGAAATCCTAGCCAGATAAAGAAATAAAACATATCTAAATAAGAAAAGAACACAAACTATCTCTCTTCACTGACAATATAATTATATACCTAGAAAACCCTAAAGACTCTGCCGAAAGGCTCCTAGAATTGACAAATGACTTTAGTAAAGTTTCAGGAAACAAAATCAATATATAAAATCAGTAGCATCTCTATATACCAATAACATCTAGGATGAGTCAAATTAAGACCATAATCTCATGTACAAGAGTCAGAAATAAAATTAAATGTTAATACTTAAGAATACAGTTAACCAAGGAGGCAAAAATTCTCTACAAAAAGAACTACAAACAAACAAACAAAAAACTGTTGAAATAAATCAGATATGACACAAACAAAAGGAAAAACATTTCATGTTCACGGACAGGAAAAGTCAATGTCATTGAAATGGCCATACTATCCAAAGCAATTTACAGATTCAATGCTATTCCTATCAAACTATCAATGTCATTTTTCACAAAATTAGGAAAAACACCCTTCCAAAATTCACATGGAACCAAAAAAGAGCCTGAAATAACCAAAGCAATCCTAAGTAAAAAGAACAAAGCTGCAGGCATTACACTACCTGACTTCAAACTACAATATAAGGCTACGGTAACCAACTCAGCATGGTACTGATGTAAAAATAGAAACATAGACCAGTGGAACAGAATAGTGAACCCAGAAATAAACCTGCACACCTACAACCATCCGATCTTTGACAAAATAAATAAAAACAAGCAATGGGGAAAGAACTCTTAATTTAATAAATGGTGCCGGGATTACTAGCTAGTCATACGCAGAAGAATGAAACAGGATTATGTTTTATTTTTATTCATTTTATTTTATTTTATTTTTATTTTTTTGAGAGGGAGTCTCTCTCTGTTGCCTCCCAGGTTGGAGTGCAGTGGTGTGATCTTGGCTCACTGCCACCTCCTTCCGCCTCCCGGGTGCAAGCAACTCTCCGGCCTCAGCCGCCCTAGTAGCTGGGATGACAGGTGCAAGCCACCATGCCCGGCTAATTTTTGTATTTTTAGTAGATACAGGGTTTCACTATGTTGGCCAGGCTTGTCTCAAACTCCTGACCTCAAGTGATCTGCCCACCTTGGTCTTCCAAAGTGCTGGGATTACAGGCGTGAACCACCATGCCCGGTCTGAAATTGGACTCTTGCCTTTCACCATATAAAAAATAACTCAAGATGGATTAAAGATAAAAGGGTGGGGCATAATTAAACTAAAGAACTTCTGCACAGTCAAAGAAGCTATCAATCTACAGAACGGGAGGAAATATTGGCAAACTCTGTAACTGGCAAATGTCTAATATCCAGAATCTATAAGGAACTTAAGCAAATAAATAAGCAAAAGTAAAATAACCCCATTCAGAAATGAGCAAAGGACATGAACAGATACTTCTCAAAAGAAGACATGTAAGTGGCCAACAAACATAAAAAATGCTCAGTATTATTAATCATCAGAGAAATACAAATCAAAACCATGATGATATACCATCAAACATCAGTAAGACAGCTATTATTAAAGAGTCAAAAAAAATAATGATGTTGGTGAAGCTCTGGAGAAAAGAGGATGGTTATACACTGTTGGTGGGGATGTAAATTAGTTCAGATATTTTGGAAAGCAGTTTGGAGACTTCTCAAAGAGCTTAAAACAGAGCTAACATTTTTCCCAGGAATCTCATTACCAGGAATATACCCAAAGGAAAATAGATCCTTCTATCAAAAAGACACATGCACTCATATGTTCATTGCTGTGCTATTCACAAGAGCAAACATGTAGAATCAAACTAGGTTCCCAACAATAATGGATTGGATAAAGAAAATGTGGGGTATATACACCACAGACTACTATGCAACCATAAAAAAAAAAAAAAAAAAAAAAAAAGAAATCATGTCCTTTGCCACAACATGGATGTAGCTGAAGGCCATAATCATAAGCATATTAACACAAGAACGGAAAACCATATACTGCATGATCTCACTTGTAAGTGGGAGCTAAGCATTGAGCTCACACGCACATAAACATGGGAATGATAGACATGGAGTGTGGGTGGAAGAACTACCTATTGGGTACTGTGCTTACTACCTGGGTGATAGGATCTGCATGCCAAACATCAGCATCATGCAAAAGACATGTGCAAGAAACCTGCACACGTACCCCCTGCATCTAAAATAAAAGTTAAAAAAAAAAAAAAACCAGAAAGAAGTGTGAGTGAAACAAATTTGAGTGAACAATGGTGGGTGTCTAGAAATGAATTTTGAACACGTGAAGTCTAAATGATCTGGTGAATGTCCAAGTGGGGATATTGTCTAGTTGGGGAGAGAGACATGGAGAGTTTGCCACTAGAAAAAGGTGATTTTCATATCTACAAGATAAAATGGGGTTACCAATTTTGTGACTACCACTAAGAAAACACCAAGAACTGTCTTCTGAATATTTTATTAATGAAGATTTAGTAAAGACTACTGAAATGCCAGCTTTTCGGGGGCACTTTTCCTAAGTATTCTATCAGAAATGAGCTGCCCAGATCAAAACCTAATGCTTTTTATTAGTTTTCTATAATATTTACTAATAGCTAGAGTTACTAATTGCTAATTTATTTACTTTTTTAATTGTTCCTGTAACAAACAAAAGTTAAATTTTATGAGATAATGCTCTTTGTCTTGTTTGTCACAATCATCATGTATCAAGAATCAAAAGATAGGCCAGGCGCTGCAGCTCACACCTGTAATCCTAGCACTTTGGGAGGCCGAGGTGGGTGGATCATGAGGTCAGGAGATCGAGACCATCCTGGCTAACACGGTGAAACCCTGTCTCTACTGAAGATACAAAAAAATTAGCCAGGGGTGGTGGCGAGCGTCCCAGCTACTCAGGAGGCTGAGGCAAGAGAATGGCAGGAACTCAGGAGGCAGAGCTTGCAGTGAACCAAGATCGCTCCACTGCACTCCAGCCTGAGTAACAGAGTAAGACTCCGTCTCAAAAAAAAAAAAAAAAAAAAAAAGATAAATAAATATTTGCAATTGCAATTCTATGCACAAACACAAACTACTCAAGAATCAAAAAATTAGAAAATATTACTTAAGAATTTAACTAATATACTGTTTACAGTTATAATACATATATTTACAAAATAAACCCTCTAAAATGTATGTAAGAATTTTATTAAAATTTATTAAAAAGGAAATTTCAATATTCAAAATATTTTAGTAATTTCCAAATTAATCTATACATCTGTTAAATTCCCAAGAAAATTTCCAATAATTTTTTTTTGTTGATTTTTATGAAATACGATGACCTCATTCCACAACTTACTTGGTAAGGTATCTCCAGACACCCCTGAAAAAGAGCATATTATAGGGTTTTGCCTTACTAGGTATCAAAATATATTTTTTAAAATATCAATAGCATACAATAAAATACTATGGTATAATCAGATATATTACTACTACAAAACAGAGCCAAGTCCTAAGTCCACTCACTTATGGAACTTGATTAATGACAGAGCTCACATTGCACAATGATGGGAAAAGATGACTGTTTGATAAACTAGACTGGAAGAAAAAGTTATACATATGGTATAAAGAGAAATTGTATTTCTACAATGTAATCTATGCAAAAAGCAATTTCAAGTATATAAAATAATCAAATTTGAAATACACAATTTTAATGTTTTAAATGAATGCAATTTTACCATCTCAGAGTAAGAAAGATATCTCAATAGGATGCAAACCATATATGATAAGGTGGGAAAGCTAAACCACATTATAATTAGTAATTCTAGACCGTATTATAGTCAGAAATCTTTTAATTTTGTGTGCATGTGTATATATACATAAGTCACCAAGATGTTCTTCACTCAGTGAATGGATAAATAAACTGTGGTACATCCAAAAATGAAATATTATTCATCTCTAAAAGAGATGAGTCATCAATTCATGAAAAAAACATGCAGGAAACTAAAGTGTATATTATTAAGTAAAAGAAGGAAACAGGAAAAAGCCTACATACTATAGAATTCCAACTATATGACATTACATAAAAAGGCAAACTTTGGAGACAATAGAGATCAGAGGTTACTAGATGTTAGGGGAAAAAGAGATCAACAGGTGAAGCACATAGCATTTTTTAGGACAGTGAAACTATTGTGTATGATACTGAAATGCTAGATACATGTCATTATACATTTGTCTGAACTCATAGAATGTACAACAGTTAGAATGGACTCTTAAGTAAACAATGCAGTTTTCATGATAATGATGTGTTAATACAGGTTTATTGATCATAACAAATGTATCATTCTGGTGAGAGATGTTGATAGTGGTGTGGGGGTGGCTGTGGAAGGTTAGGGATAACAAGTATAAAGGAATTCTGTACTTTCTGCTTAATTTTGCTGTAAATCTAAGCTGCTCTACAAATAAAGTCTATTTAAATATCTAAATTAGAGAAAATAGCACAAATGTAACTGAAGTTAATTAATATCTAGCACATATAATGAATTTCTAAATGTAAAATTAAAAAGACAAACCACCCAATCAAAAACTTAGGACAAGACATTAAACGAATTCAAGAGAGAAAATATAACTTGATTTTAAAATATGGTGTATTCACAAAGGAAAATGTGAATCAAAACTATATTTTCTCAAGTGACTTGACATGTTATTCAGACACAGTGTTACTAAGAATAACAATTAATTGGAAAATATGTGAAGCAATAGGACCTAGTTTATACTTCTGGCGATATTCTAAAATGGTGTAGTTGCTTGACCTAACAAGGTGACCATGTCTAAAGTGTTACCTGGCATCCTGTGATTAAAATTCCTTAAAATGCTTAGACATTTTGCTTTCCCTAGGCAGTTATCATGAAGAATGTCCCTCAGTATCATTGAGAAAAGTCTAGATGGAAGAACTTAAGTCTATAGTTCATAAATTATAGGAAAGTCTTACAGTTATCTATTTTTTTTCTTTTTCTTCTTCTTTTTTTTTTTTTTTTTTCGAGACAGGATGTTTCTCTGTCACTTGGATTGGAGTGCAGTGGCTTGATCTAAGCTCACTGCAACCTCAACCTCCTGGGCTCAGGCAATTCTCCTATGTCAGCCTCCCAAGTAGCTGAGACTGCAAGCATGGGCCACCATACCCAGCTAGTTTTTGTATTTTTTGTAGAGAGGAGGTTGCACCATGTTGCTCAGCCTGATCTTAAACTCCTGGGCCCAAGCAATCTACCCTGTCTGGACTTCTAAAATGCTGGGCCTACAGTTGTGAGCCACTGCGCCTGGCCTATTTAATCTTTATATTCAGTGGGTTCTCTCTGAATTCACAGATTTGATGGGAACTGAGTTAGGTGCTATGATTCAAAATTTGTGTGTGTGTGTGTGTGTGTATGTATTTATATATATACATATATATGTATTTATATATACATATATATATGTATTTATATATACATATATATGTATTTATATATATACACATATATATGTTTTTATATATATACACATATATATGTATTTTTCTCAGTTGCACACACAAAAATAATTTTTAATTAAAATAAAGACCATTTAGAAGTCTGCCTTCTACTTTACTCCTTAAGGTCATGAATAATTCCACCCTACAAAGATCCTTC
Organism: Papio anubis; assembly: GCF_008728515.1. Taxonomy (NCBI): domain Eukaryota; kingdom Metazoa; phylum Chordata; class Mammalia; order Primates; family Cercopithecidae; genus Papio; species Papio anubis. The sequence continues at coordinate 128,894,711 of NC_044977.1, forward strand.
AGGCAAACCATTTTGATGACTTTACCAGCTCTGCAGTTTGTTGTGGCAACAATGTCTGCCTTGCATCTAGAATTACTGTGCCAGTATTTGATCTCTGCCTTCTTGGGGCCCTCTCATTCTCTTGAATGCAGTTGAGTTGAATCCATTTTACCAATAGAACCTGTATCAGAATCTATGATCTATAGAAAATTACCACAAAAGCATTTTTCAAAGGTGATGACATCCTCAACTCTCCTCAAAGCATATCCTGGCCCTTGGTGAAGCGTGTCCTCTGGGCTCTCACCGGGGATTTAGGTAGTGGGTGGGCTATGTTAAATTCACTCCAGCATTTTTTTCTCTCACAGTTGTTTGGATTTATTTCTCCACTTACTGTCTTGGAATTGCTAGCATTTTCATTTAATTTGCCATGGGATATCAGTGCAATCTGACCAATAATGTGAACCCCCACAGCTGTTTATGCTACCACAATGAATCCAGAAGCTCGGAAAGATAGACCTGCATTGATTAAGTAAGCTAAATCTGTCATTGCATTCTCTGTATCCTCCCTATTTATAGTCTCCAGATTTTCATTAATACGAATTACTAATGTAAGTTCCTAATATAAAGTGCTGCAGGTCTTTCTGTGTTATCACTCTTTTCAAAGTTGTCTTTAATTGAAAATCCTCAGAGAATTTTAGGCTGTTTCCTAATTCAATGTTTTACAATCTTCATTAAATTTCAGAATCAGCTAGGGAGATTTAAAGATTTCTGATGTTCAGGCTATTCTCCAAACTAATTAAATTATTATCTCTGGAGTGAGTCCCTGGCATTAGTAACTTGTAAAGCTTCCAATGCACAGACAAGCTTGAGAAATGCTGTTTTTAGACTAATGATAGTGATAAATGGAGAGTGTGGTAGGCTAAACGGTGGTCCCCAAAATAGATATCCAGGTCCTAATCTCCAGAATATGTGACTATTACCTTATATGGTAAAAAGAATGAATATTGCCTTACATGGCAAAAGATCTGCTGGAGGATCTTGAGAGAAGGAGCTTTCCCTGGATTATCTGGGTGGCCCCTAACTAAACGTAATCATATGTATCCTTACAGAGGAGAGGTGGAGGAAGTTTAGAGACAAAGAGAGGATAGATAGAAAAGAGAAGCCATGTGTAGATGGAGACAGAGATTAAGGTGATGTGGCTACAAGTCAAGGAATGCCAAGGATTGCTAGTAGACGTCAAACATGGCAAAGGTGCTAAAAGCGCACATTCAACTATGCAACAATGGATGCTTTGTGACGGAAAATGATCTTCAGCAATTTCAGGAGCTCAGTTAGAGAGTTTGCATATCATTGTTGTGGCAATTAGTAAGAAACGCTCTTGAATTAGCTTCTTGCTAAATGACCAAAAGAAGGGCACAAATAAGTCTCTCTGGGCATCAGAGTTAATGAAGCTTTAGCACTTCTTGTATTGTAAAGTAATTTAATTTAAATGACAGATCATGAAATGATGCTCAGCATAGCTATCTAACTTGCTCAATGTAATGGAAATGTCAGTGGCTCAAATAATATTCAAGCCAGATCACTTAGCTACTCGATTTGTTCTCTGATCCACAAAGTTACTCTGTAGCAATGGGAACTCTCAGGTTTCCATGTACGAGATATGGTGAGCCAAGGCCACCTTCCTGGGCATGCAACCTGTACAGTTGCAGAGCTCCACTCTTAGAAGAGCCCTATGATTGGTTTAAAGCTCTGTTTGGTTTAATACATCTGAAATTCTTAATTTTTGAAAAGAGGTCTTCAGAGTTTCATTTTGCAACGGAATACACAAATTGTATAGCCAATCTTACTCTTAGCCTTCAGAGTTCTTGTAAGTAGTTTAATTATATTCTCAAGTGTTTTTCACTTACTAAAGTGCTTATATATGTGTAGCATATAGAAATAAATGTAAAAAACTATTTATCAGAGATTTTAAAATGCATACTTTAATATCAGTTTATAACATCACTAATTTTTGGATGCACCTCTGAAAATATGACATCTTACATTCACTGTCAGGAAGATCCTAGTTTAGTTGCTATTACCTATACTTGTGCAAATATAATCATTGTCTTTTATATTGTTATCATTAAATGATTTACGTACACTGTTGAAACAACATGTATTGTATTTAATTGCCACTCAAAATGTCTTCGAGAAGACTTGGTTAAGCTTTTTAAAGCTCAATGAATTATCACCAGCTAGCCTGTTATAAAGCAAACCTTAGTTTATTCACCGTCACTTCAATAATGGAATACACCACCTTGACAGGGTCTTTGAACTGTCACAGTAGGGGAGTCAGAAGTGGGATCATTTAGGGTTCTGAGGAGTTTGGGCTCAAGTAGTTTAAGATGGGTCCTTTATGGAAAGAAACTGATAGGAGGGTAATTTGGCAGTTTGTAAGCCTTTTTTCATTCATATGTGTCTCAAGAACTTTCCCAAAGCAAGGTACAAAGTCACCTGTGAATTTACAATCTCATCTTTCCTGAAACAAACAAGAAAATCTTCAGACACACGTTGTCTCCATTTGCTTTTCATCAATATGCTTGTGAAAATAAAGTTCACCACTTTCACAGAAAATTTATTTTATTCTAATGGGAACATTACTACAGTTCCATAATCCATTTTTGAATAAAATTTGTATGCCTTATGTTCTGATACTTGCTAACTATGTATTGGGACAATCTGGGATAGGCAGAAAATATAAAATCTTAGCTTCCCACCCCTCCACTCCCAATTCTACCTAATATATAATAATCTGCATTTTATCTAGATCCTCATGAGTTATATGTACATTATGAGAAGCACTGCCTTAAGGTACTACAGAAACAAAATATCTTACAAGTAAAAGTTGTGTTAACTTTGTCACTAAATTGGATGTAATAGAGTACACATTCAGGCATCAGATAATACAAATGGAGGCAGGAGAATTTGCCAAACCCCTTAGAAGAGAAAGAGTAATGTTAAAGAATCAAGAACTTAGTATAATAGGTTCATGTAACAGGTAGGACTATGGTTAAATTGTTGACTATCAAATTCTCAGAAAATTTGAATATTTGAATAGAATGGCTTACCTTCCATGAAATTCAAATTAGCAAATGGATAAGAGTTTAATTAATCTGGAAGAACTAGCAATAAAACTTTTGTGTCAGAAGCTTTGACAAACATCCCAGAAGTTATAATGTTAAAACTTTAAAGGAAAAAAAAAAAAAAATGCTGCAGCATGATCAACAGTCTCGAGGTCACAAGGGAAAAACCGATACATCAAGGACTCCAAGTTGAAAGGTGATCTGAAAATTCAGGTATTAAGCTTAAAGACATTTACTCATACCCCAACTAATATACGCTTTACAGTTTCTTTTATGAACTATAAGAATGATAAATATAAGATGTTGTCTAAATAAATCTAGGGCTCTTTGATAAACATAAAAAAATCAAAGCCTTATATCACAATTTAATTTGTAGTTTTAGTGTTTTCACAGTGGTATAGAAAGTAATAGTGTATTATTTTAATATCTCCCAGTTTTTTATGAAATAAAGCAGTAATTCAGCAAATCATAACACCAAACTTTTAATTTGCTTTTATTACTCTGAAACTACAAGAGGAAAGACATTATTTAGCAAGGTCACAGATAGTTCCTGGGTTGGGAAAAAATAAACAAATTTTAACATATTTTTTCTTTAAGGTTTTTTGTGTCATTGATGGTAGCCAATTCGCCTTGTAGTTTATTGAATTTCTCCTGTCCTTTTTGCTATTTTTAGGGAGTAGCCAACTAAAATCCCAAAAGTTTCAATGAGCACCTCACTCTAGGAGATTCTATAAATCAACTTAATTAACTCTTTCACTACTGCATGCCTTGGACTGACAGAATCTAAAAATAAAACTGAATGTGTACTACATTCAGCCTGAATTAAGCAAAATTCCCAACCCCAAATTACCACTACTTTCTGAGGATCTCTTTCCAGAAGTCTGTACTCTGTTGTGATTATTTGTATCAGTCAGTGATTTTGGTTAAATACATGAGAAATCTGCTAAAGTTAACTATACAGAACATAAACATATTAGGAATATATTGCCCAGATAGCATGATGCTTCTGTGCACTGTTGTTTCCTGAATTCAGATTCCCAGATGGTTTATCAAATTTGCAAATATTGGTTCAAATATCTATACTCTGCATGCCAGTTATCAAACGAACAAGGAAATCTAGCATCTGAAGCATTTGGGTTTGGTAGTAGAACACAGAACACTGCTTTCCACTGAGAACTATACATTGGTAGAGTCTCAAATATAGGACGGTGTTTCTGATGCCAGTCTAGAGGGAAGACTGTGTCTGAAAGTTTACATAAGGATTTTCTAAAGTATGTGAAAGGGATATGGCAGGGAATAAAGACTATTTCAGATAGTAGAAATGCACCAGATCCAGCACATGTCAGAAGTTTGTGCTTCTAGTTTAAGATGGCAACTCTGGAACTTTATATTCTCTCCTACCCAAATCTCACAAAAAAGACAGAAAAAAAGAGTGATAAATGCATAATTCCATTGAGAATAGAAACATCAGAAACAGTACAAGATCATTTTTTTCCCAAAAGGTGGAAATCCCACTGATGGTTCAATGAAAGTGAAGTAAATGTCACAGAGTCCTGTTCAGTATAGAAAGCAAGAAAGGATTGTAGGAGAGAAATGCAGGAGGTTAAATAAAGGACTGGATAATGAACAGCAGAGCTAGATCTTTCATTCTTTCTACACTTTCAGGAAAATAAAACTCCGGTAGCACCAGCCTCTGTGTCTGCAATAAAACAATAAAAGATGTGATTTGTCTGGGTAGTGGTTGGTCTTCTATTGCGATATTGGGTCCTCAGGGAGATGTCACATTTAGTTGACATTTAATGATCAGTCTACTTCCAATTCTGTGAATTTGAAAATAAAATCAACCTATTCTTTTAGTCGCTTTCTTTAAACAGTGTTTTCATTCAAGTCTTTCACTCAATGAAAAAGTCTCCTAAGGAAACAGAACTTAGTTACTGGTGAAAAAAGCTTTACTCTCTATCTATATTAATAAATGTTTTTTCATAAATACAAAGCATTACTAAAGGGGATTCGACACCCTTTGGTGAAAAAGGAAAAAAAAAAAAAAGATCAATAGGGGAGAAAAATGTTTGAATATTTGAACATTTTACACCCATATTCTTTAATGCCTTAGTGAAAATGTACGTGTATGCATATAAAATTTATAATGATTAGGATTTCTTTGTTACCAAAGATCAGAGTGGCACTGCCACTCCACTTTCTATGGGTCTTGAAAATGTAAGGCCTTTTGATTTTACAAGAGGTACTGGGGAGTTTGATTCTTAAACTGTAAACACATACTTCCAAGATTAATTTATAAGACCCTCAGGAGAGATACTGGAAGCAGTCACAAGGTATGCTCTCTTGTTTCTCAAGGGAATGAGAGAAATTTTAACTTTTATCTCTTTATTTTTTTTGTAAAAAGTGTGTACAATTCTGTCCAGAGTCTGTAATTACTCTTGTGCTACCTTACATGCATGAATTCTGTTAATACGTGATTATAAAATGGTTCTCTCTTCTATGTTGGTAGAGACAGTATTTTTGTTGGCAGAATAATTTATGTTTCAACATATATATGGAATTGACACTAGTGATATATATTTCTGTTTCTGGAAGCAACACCTCTACTTCTAATGCATCTTTAATAATGTTGCACTTACATTGAATATGCAAATATGTAGCAATGAACTAATATTTTTAAATGTTAGAGTTTAAGGTCATATTTAGGGACATTGGGTGAGATATTTGGGTTAGACGTAATTTCTCTAAAGCTCCTCAAATCATGCTTGTACCTGAAAGAATGCTTTACATCAAGCTTGTCCAAACCGCAGGCCACATGCAGCCCAGGACGGCTATAAAATCATAATCTGTGTTTAGAAAATATATGATTGTACCACCAAATTTTATTTTTAACATTATATCCAGAACATACAGTTCCACTGCAATTATTACATAAAGGCCACTATTACTGTAATTCTGGTTTTTTATGAATAGACAGGGAAAGCTTGATATGTGTATAATAGTAATGTAAATTTTATTGGGATTTCTTCCTCAAGAAATAACCATACTTTTTTTTTTCTGTTGAGTGTATGTGCGAGTTGGATTGTCCTGCACTTTCCTCACTGTGAATGTGTCCCCTGACTAGATACATTACTGTGTAAAGTTTCATGCCTGTGCATCAGGCATTTTGTTAGTTCCTAGATAGTGGTGCTGACTGAGACTCTTTAGGTACTAAACAAACAAAATAACAAAAAATACGGTATCCCAAATAGGTGTTAATTCCTGTGAGGATTAATTTTTACCCCATTGAGGATGGAGAAGCTGAATAGAATCTATTTACCAACAAATGGACTATTTGCCTTCCAATGGAAAATTGCCATACTAGTGTTCAAAATTTGTCTCTTTTGATGACATATTGAATATTCTGAGAAGGCTGAAACTAGGTTATATAAGTCCATGCTGTTGGGTTTATGTGTAGTCTCCATCTCTATCACCATGGTTGTTATTCTGTTTCTATGATTATCATGCCAAGTCCAGTGGAGCCAAGGAGAAAGGCCATTATTTAAGGTCAGCTGACTGGGTAATTCGTCTACTCGGTTGTTTGCTGCCTCTCTTACACGGTGAGTACTCTTTGGTTGCCATTAATATCTGACAGAAAAATTTTCATTCTTGTTACTCATTTGCGTATGTCCATCCACTTGCCTCTCCCCTGTACCTCATTTCATCTAATATTTCAGTTCTTTAACTTCCAGGACATTCACAACAGCTCGTAATTACATACATATTCTCACTTTTGGCCACATCTGATTTATGTAAAGTAGTTGAACAGTTGTATCCCTAGAAACTCTGTTCATTAGGAAGATTTTTTTTTTTTTCTCTCTCACTGTCATTCAAAGCCACCACTGAGTGTGGCTGTAATGTAGACTCCGTTTATTTTTGGTTGGCATTTATATACTGAGCCAATGTGTTTTGGCTTGGATTTTTTTTTATTTCTTTCATACATCCAAAAGTACAAGGTGAGAGAGAAATGCAAATGTGGTAGATGACATGAGAATCTAGGCTGTATGTTTGTGCCATTTATTTATGCCTTCTAGTCCTTCTCAGGCTGGATCCTTAATGTTTCATTTCTGTACTGCAATGAACTGTTACTGGATCTGCTTAATTTGAAGACTTCATCAATCTGCTAAAAACCCAGATCAAAATGGACATATATGTAATAGATTAAGGTTACTCAGAGATTTGATCCTATTCATCAAGTTGACAGCCAGAAGTGAAGGTAGGGACACTTCTTGAGAAGAACCTCTCGCTTGCAGGGAGGAGGCCTCCAGAGTGTCTTCCTATATTAGGCAAGCGCTAGTTCATGATTGGAAAGGGTGAGCCCCCTCTAAAGACTCAGGGTTCAGAGTTACAATTATCAGAGGAATTCATGGAAATGCTCCCAATCTGTCTTAGTTTTTTCAGGCGGCCCTAACAAAATAAAATAAACTAGATGGCTTACAAATAACAGCAACTTAGTTCTCATAGTGTTAGAGCTGGTAAAGTCCAAAATCAAGGCGCCAGCATGTTTAGTGCCTGGTGAGGACTCCTTTCTTTATTTTATTTTATTTTTTTTTTTTTGAGACGGAGTCTCGCGCTGTGTCACCCAGGCTGGAGTGCAGTGGCGCGATCTCGGCTCACTGCAAGCTCCGCCTCCCAGGTTCAGGCCATTCTCCTGCCTCAGCCTCCGAGTAGCTGGGACTACAGGCGCCCGCCACCACGCCCGGCTAGTTTTTTGTATTTTTAGTAGAGACGGGGTTTCACCATGTTAGCCAGGATGGTCTCGATCTCCTGACCTCGTGATCCGCCCGCCTCGGCCTCCCAAAGTGCTGGGATTACAGGCTTGAGCCACCGCGCCCGGCCGAGGACTCCTTTCTTAATAGATCGTGCTTTCTTGCTGCCTCCTCACATGATGAAAGGACGAACACATTTCCTGCAGCCTCTTTTTCAACAGCATTAATTCCATTATGAGGAATTCACCCCCATGATCTAATCACCTTCCAAAGGTCCTACCTCCTAATACCATCACCTTGGGTATGAGGATTTTAGCATATTAAATTTGAGGAGACACAAACTTTCAGGCCATAGCACACCCTGAGCCTCAGTAACTCATATTTTCTCAATTAGGGCTGTGCACATAGCATAACACACCTGCCTAGATTAAGCATTCTAAAGTTTTTTACCTCAGTGACCTAGGAGTAATATTTTGAGTCTGCTCCTCAGAGTCTTAATATTACTGTTAAGGTCATTGAGCTGCAAAAGGTCCTACCTCACACTGCAAGAGACAAGAAAGGGCCCCTTTGAAATCTAGAGTGGAGGTTTTCTGGCTTGCACCTTCAGCCACACCCAGTTTGTTATCATCTCTCTGTAGGACATCAGTGTACCAGACCCAGATAATTCCATTATGCTTATATGTATTGTTCTTTCTGAACTTTTTAAAGACTTCATTTATCAAATTGTACAAGTCATCCCTCCCGCTTTGTACCTCTACCATCCTTTGCCCTTGCTTCCCAGGATGCTCATGGCTTCATCCTCAATGGGAGATCTCACAACTAGGAGGCTAGTAGCCACACTCCTTGTGAGAATTTGTCTCTTGAGAGGAGATAAAACAGTTTGGCTCAATGACTACCACAGTTTATAAATTATATATAATGTGCTTTCTATAACATGACTACCATACTTCTACTCTCCACGTCCAAGAGTTCAATTGTTTTCATTTTTAGATCCCACAAATGAGAACATGTGATGTTTGTCTTTCTGTTCCTGGATTATTTTACTTAACATAATGATCTCCAGCTCCATCCATGTTGCTGCAAATGGTTGTATCTCATTCTCTTTTATGGCTGAATAGTACTCCACTGTGTATATGTGCCACATTTTTTTAATCAAATTATCTGTTGATAGTCACTTAGGCTGCCCCCAAATCTTAGCCATTGTAAACAGTGTGTAAACAAACATAGGAGTGCAGATATCTCTGATATTCTGATTTACTTTCTTTGAGGTATATACCCACTAGTGGGATTGCTGGGTCATATGGTAGCTCAGTTTTTAATTCTTTCAGGAACCTCCAAAGTGTTTTCCATAGCAGTTGTACTAATTTACATTCTCACCAACAGTGTACGAGGGTTCCCAATTCTTCACATCCTCACCAGCAATTTTTTATTGCCCATCATTTAGATATAAGCTATTTTAACTGTATGAAATACATTTACTATGTATCTATATAATTTTTGAAATATTTTTAAGTTAAATATATATATATGATGAAATCTTGTGAAAATATGTTATTTGGCATTTATCAATTTTTTGTTAAGAACAGCTATGTAAAAAATGAGTGATGCACAATCTCTACTCTCAAATGACTTAGCCTTAAGATAAAATTTGTGTTATGTACAAGTAGTTTCACTAAGTATATTAGTTCACAGGAAAAAAGAAAACCCTATATTAGAAAATATCAGTGAAGTTAGAGATAAAATTCACTTGAAAACTGGAAGGTGGCAGCATAGAGTTACTATTTAAATTTGAAATTTAATTGACAGTAAATTTGGGGAAATAAATTACTCCATGGATAAGAAAAATAGAAAATCATGAGCATAGACGGAGAAAGTGCAGGGTGTTTTCAGGGAAAGAGATTAAGTGTTTCAGTTGAGTTGAAGTATACACAGTACAAAAGGGAGTCCTGAATATGTTGAGATTGTGGCCAATTTTTGAGAACCTTAAAGACCAATCTTGTGAAAGTGCCAAGCAGGTGTTAACTATGGAGCTACATTTTTGACCCAGATAGAATCACTTTCACAGCTGCCCAAAGGATTTATGTAAATTTCTTGGGTTTTGTTTTTTCTTCTTGTTGCTGTTTATTTATTTATTTATTTTTAACTTTTATTTTAAGTTCAGGAGTACAAATAAGGTCTATTACATAGGTAAACTTGTGTCATGTGGGTTTGTTGTATAG